>NC_092088.1:100608270-100768270 GCF_045679555.1 Salvelinus alpinus
AACCCTAACCTGTGTACTCCTAACCTGTGTACTCCTAACCTGTATACTCCTAACCTGTGTACTCCTAACCTGTGTACTCCTAACCTGTGTACTCCTAACCTGTATACTCCTAACCTGTATACTCCTAACCTGTGTACTCCTAACCTGTGTACTCCTAACCTGTGTACTCCTAACCTGTGTACTCCTAACCTGTATACTCCTAACCTGTGTACTCCTAACCTGTGTACACCTAACCTGTGTACTCCTAACCTGTATACTCCTAACCTGTATACTCCTAACCTGTGTACCCCTAACCTGTGTACTCCTAACCTGTGTACTCCTAACCTGTGTACTCCTAACCTGTGTACTCCTAACCTGTGTACTCCTAACCTGTATACTCCTAACCCTAACCTGTATACTCCTAACCTGTGTACTCCTAACCTGTATACTCCTAACCTGTGTACTCCTAACCTGTGTACTCCTAACCTGTGTACTCCTAACCTGTGTACTCCTAACCTGTATACTCCTAACCTGTGTACTCCTAACCTGTGTACTCCTAACCTGTGTACTCCTAACCTGTGTACTCCTAACCTGTATACTCCTAACCTGTGTACTCCTAACCTGTGTACTCCTAACCTGTGTACTCCTAACCTGTATACCCCTAACCTGTGTACTCCTAACCTGTGTACTCCTAACCTGTGTACTCCTAACCTGTGTACTCCTAACCTGTGTACTCCTAACCTGTATACTCCTAACCCTAACCTGTATACTCCTAACCTGTGTACTCCTAACCTGTATACTCCTAACCTGTGTACTCCTAACCTGTGTACTCCTAACCTGTGTACTCCTAACCTGTGTACTCCTAACCTGTATACTCCTAACCTGTGTACTCCTAACCTGTATACTCCTAACCTGTATACTCCTAACCCTAACCTGTGTACTCCTAACCTGTATACTCCTAACCTCTGTACTCCTAACCTGTATACTCCTAACCTGTGTACTCCTAACCCTAACCTGTATACTCCTAACCTTTATACTCCTAACCTGTGTACTCCTAACCTGTATACTCCTAACATGTGTACTCCTAACCTGTATACTCCTAACCCTAACCTGTATACTCCTAACCTTTATACTCCTAACCTGTGTACTCCTAACCTGTTTACTCCTAACCTGTGTACTCCTAACCTGTATACTCCCAACCTGTATACTCCTAACCTGTATACTCCTAACCTGTATACTCCTAACGTGTGTACTCCTAACCTATGTACTCCTAACCTGTGTACCCCTAACCTGTATTCTCCTAACCTGTATACTCCTAACCTGTGTACTCCTAACCTGTGTACTCCTAACCCTAACCTGTGTACTCCTAACCTGTGTACTCCTAACCCTAACCTGGGTACTCCTAACCTGTGTACCCCTAACCTGTATTCTCCTAACCTGTGTACTCCTAACCTGTGTACTCCTAACCTGTGTACTCCTAACCCTAACCTGTATACTCCTAACCTGTGTACTCATAACCTGTGTACTCCTAACCTGTGTACTCCTAACCTGTGTACTCCTAACCTGTATACTCCTAACCTGTGTACTCCTAACCTGTATACTCCTAACCTGTATACTCCTAACCTGTGTACTCCTAACCCTAACCTGTGTACTCCTAACCTGTGTACTCCTAACCTGTGTACTCCTAACCTGTGTACTCCTAACCTGTATACTCCTAACCTGTGTACTCCTAACCTGTATACTCCTAACCTGTGTACTCCTAACCCTAACCTGTATACTCCTAACCTGTGTACTCCTAACCTGTGTACTCCTAACCTGTGTACTCCTAACCCTAACCTGTATACTCCTAACCTGTATACTCCTAACCTGTGTACTCCTAACCTGTGTACTCCTAACCTGTGTACTCCTAACCTGTGTACTCCTAACCTGTGTACTCCTAACCTGTATACTCCTAACCTGTGTACTCCTAACCTGTGTACTCCTAACCTGTGTACTCCTAACCTGTGTACTCATAACCTGTGTACTCCTAACCTGTGTACTCCTAACCTGTATACTCCTAACCTGTGTACTCCTAACCTGTGTACTCCTAACCTGTATACTCCTAACCTGTGTACTCCTAACCTGTGTACTCCTAACCTGTATACTCCTAACCTGTATACTCCTAACCTGTATACTCCTAACCCTAACCTGTGTACTCCTAACCTGTGTACTCCTAACCTGTATACTCCTAACCTGTGTACTCCTAACCTGTGTACTCCTAACCTGTGTACTCCTAACCTGTATACTCCTAACCTGTATACTCCTAACCTGTGTACTCCTAACCTGTGTACTCCTAACCTGTGTACTCCTAACCTGTGTACTCCTAACCTGTATACTCCTAACCTGTGTACTCCTAACCTGTGTACACCTAACCTGTGTACTCCTAACCTGTATACTCCTAACCTGTATACTCCTAACCTGTGTACCCCTAACCTGTGTACTCCTAACCTGTGTACTCCTAACCTGTGTACTCCTAACCTGTGTACTCCTAACCTGTATACTCCTAACCCTAACCTGTATACTCCTAACCTGTGTACTCCTAACCTGTATACTCCTAACCTGTGTACTCCTAACCTGTGTACTCCTAACCTGTGTACTCCTAACCTGTGTACTCCTAACCTGTATACTCCTAACCTGTGTACTCCTAACCTGTGTACTCCTAACCTGTGTACTCCTAACCTGTGTACTCCTAACCTGTGTACTCCTAACCTGTATACTCCTAACCTGTGTACTCCTAACCTGTGTACTCCTAACCTGTGTACTCCTAACCTGTGTACTCCTAACCTGTATACTCCTAGCCTGTGTACTCCTAACCTGTGTACTCCTAACCTGTATACCCCTAACCTGTGTACTCCTAACCTGTGTACTCATTTACATTTACATTTACATTTAAGTCATTTAGCAGACGCTCTTATCCAGAGCGACTTACACTCCTAACCTGTGTACTCCTAACCTGTATACTCCTAACCTGTGTACTCCTAACCTGTGTACTCCTAACCTGTGTACTCCTAACCTGTGTACTCCTAACCTGTGTACTCCTAACCTGTATACTCCTAACCCTAACCTGTATACTCCTAACCTGTGTACTCCTAACCTGTATACTCCTAACCTGTGTACTCCTAACCTGTGTACTCCTAACCTGTGTACTCCTAACCTGTGTACTCCTAACCTGTATACTCCTAACCTGTGTACTCCTAACCTGTGTACTCCTAACCTGTGTACTCCTAACCTGTGTACTCCTAACCTGTGTACTCCTAACCTGTATACTCCTAACCTGTGTACTCCTAACCTGTGTACTCCTAACCTGTGTACTCCTAACCTGTATACTCCTAACCTGTGTACTCCTAACCTGTGTACTCCTAACCTGTGTACTCCTAACCTGTATACCCCTAACCTGTGTACTCCTAACCTGTGTACTCCTAACCTGTGTACTCCTAACCTGTGTACTCCTAACCTGTGTACTCCTAACCTGTGTACTCCTAACCTGTGTACTCCTAACCTGTATACTCCTAACCTGTATACTCCTAACCTGTGTACTCCTAACCCTAACCTGTATACTCCTAACCTGAACCCTCTTGGTCTTCCCTCTGTATGTTTGTAAGAAGTTGGCAGAGACAGGTGGAGCAGAACAGGATGATTTGTCACGCCCAATATTATATCATTTTGGTTGGGGCTTCCCCAGATAGCATATGAACATGTCATAAATAACACGCCATAAGCAACGCGTCATAAGCAACACGTCATAAGCAATTTGCTGTAGCCCTTTCCTGCAGTAAAATGACCTAGGGGCCTCATGGGTGGAATGTTCTTAATATTTTTCATAATTAATAAACACTATTTCAAATAAACTGTTTATGTTTATGTCAAACAGTTTAGTGATATTTCAGTTTTCTGTGATTTATATAAAGTGTAATATCGGGATACAAACTTAAAATTGAATACATGTCAACTCTATATCTGATATGGTACAGGTGTCTTCTTTGTTTAAGCCCATAACCATTTGTGTGAGAGATGTAAACTTTTGTTTCAAAGTAGATTGTTTAAGACTACCAAGAAACAGTCTGTGTGACCCTGATTTAGCCCACTGCAGTAAAAAGGTTAAAGGTCGACTTCGGGCACGAAAAACGGTCAAAGCCAAAAAATAGGGTGGTTCATCGGTGTGTCATTCTGGTCATGGGTGCTGTGACCGACGTAGCTAGTTCGTTAGCTAAGCTAGCCACTGTAGCTAGCCACTGTAGCTAGCCGCTGTAGCTAACCGCTGTAGCAAGCCACTGTAGCTAGTCACTGTAGCTAGCCACTGTAGCTAGTCACTGTAGCTAACCACTGTAGCTAGTCACTGTAGCGAACCCCAACAACAGAACGGTGTGGGCGAACCCCAACAACAGAACGGTGTGGGCGAACCCCAACAGAACGGTGTGGGCGAACCCCAACAACAGAACGGTGTGGGCGAACCCCAACATCAGAACGGTGTGGGCGAACCCCAACATCAGAACGGTGTGGGCGAACCCCAACAACAGAACGGTGTGGGCGAACCCCAACAACAGAACGGTGTGGGTGAACCCCAACAACAGAACGGTGTGGGCGAACCCCAACAACAGAACGGTGTGGGTGAACCCCAACAACAGAACGGTGTGGGTGAACCCCAACAACAGAACGGTGTGGGCGAACCCCAACAACAGAACGGTGTGGGCGAACCCCAACAACAGAACGGTGTGGGTGAACCCCAACAACAGAACGGTGTGGGTGAACCCCAACAACAGAACGGTGTGGGCGAACCCCAACAGAACGGTGTGGGCGAACCCCAACAACAGAACGGTGTGGGCGAACCCCAACAGCAGAACGGTGTGGGCGAACCCCAACAGCAGAACGGTGTGGGCGAACCCCAACAGCAGAACGGTGTGGGTGAACCCCAACAGCAGAACAGTGTGGGCGAACCCCAACACGGAACGGTGTGGGTGAACCCCAACAGCAGAACGGTGTGGGCGAACCCCAACAACAGAACGGTGTGGGCGAACCCCAACAGCAGAACGGTGTGGGCGAACCCCAACAGCAGAACGGTGTGGGCGAACCCCAACAACAGAACGGTGTGGGTGAACCCCAACAGCAGAACGGTGTGGGCGAACCCCAACAACAGAACGGTGTGGGTGAACCCCAACAGCAGAACGGTGTGGGTGAACCCCAACAACAGAACGGTGTGGGCGAACCCCAACAGCAGAACGGTGTGGGTGAACCCCAACAGCAGAACGGTGTGGGCGAACCCCAACAGCAGAACGGTGTGGGCGAACCCCAACAACAGAACGGTGTGGGTGAACCCCAACAGCAGAACGGTGTGGGCGAACCCCAACAACAGAACGGTGTGGGCGAACCCCAACAGCAGAACGGTGTGGGCGAACCCCAACAACAGAACGGTGTGGGCGAACCCCAACAACAGAACGGTGTGGGCGAACCCCAACAGCAGAACGGTGTGGGTGAACCCCAACAGGAGAACGGTGTGGGCGAACCCCAACAGCAGAACGGTGTGGGCGAACCCCAACAGGAGAACGGTGTGGGCGAACCCCAACAGCAGAACGGTGTGGGCGAACCCCAACAGGAGAACGGTGTGGGCGAACCCCAACAGCAGAACGGTGTGGGTGAACCCCAACAGCAGAACGGTGTGGGCAAACCCCAACAGCAGAACGGTGTGGGTGAACCCCAACAGCAGAACGGTGTGGGTGAACCCCAACAGCAGAACGGTGTGGGCGAACCCCAACATCAGAACAGTGTGGGCGTACCCCAACAGCAGAACGGTGTGGGCGAACCCCAACAGAACGGTGTGGGCGAACCCCAACAACAGAACGGTGTGGGCGAACCCCAACAGCAGAACGGTGTGGGCGAACCCCAACAGCAGAACGGTGTGGGCGAACCCCAACAGCAGAACGGTGTGGGTGAACCCCAACAGCAGAACAGTGTGGGCGAACCCCAACAACAGAACGGTGTGGGTGAACCCCAACAGCAGAACGGTGTGGGCGAACCCCAACAACAGAACGGTGTGGGCGAACCCCAACAGCAGAACGGTGTGGGCGAACCCCAACAGCAGAACGGTGTGGGCGAACCCCAACAACAGAACGGTGTGGGTGAACCCCAACAGCAGAACGGTGTGGGCGAACCCCAACAACAGAACGGTGTGGGTGAACCCCAACAGCAGAACGGTGTGGGTGAACCCCAACAACAGAACGGTGTGGGCGAACCCCAACAGCAGAACGGTGTGGGTGAACCCCAACAGCAGAACGGTGTGGGCGAACCCCAACAGCAGAACGGTGTGGGCGAACCCCAACAGCAGAACGGTGTGGGCGAACCCCAACAGAACGGTGTGGGTGAACCCCAACAGAACGGTGTGGGTGAACCCCAACAGCAGAACGGTGTGGGCGAACCCCAACATCAGAACGGTGTGGGCGAACCCCAACAACAGAACGGTGTGGGCGAACCCCAACAACAGAACGGTGTGGGCGAACCCCAACAACAGAACGGTGTGGGCGTACCCCAACAGCAGAACGGTGTGGGCGAACCCCAACAGAACGGTGTGGGCGAACCCCAACAACAGAACGGTGTGGGCGAACCCCAACAACAGAACGGTGTGGGCGTACCCCAACAGCAGAACGGTGTGGGCGTACCCCAACAACAGAACGGTGTGGGCGTACCCCAACAGCAGAACGGTGTGGGCGAACCCCAACAGAACGGTGTGGGCGAACCCCAACAGCAGAACGGTGTGGGCGAACCCCAACAGAACGGTGTGGGCGAACCCCAACAACAGAACGGTGTGGGCGAACCCCAACATCAGAACGGTGTGGGTGAACCCCAACAGCAGAATGGTGTGGGTGAACCCCAACAGCAGAACGGTGTGGGCGAACCCCAACAACAGAACGGTGTGGGTGAACCCCAACAGCAGAACGGTGTGGGCGAACCCCAACAACAGAACGGTGTGGGTGAACCCCAACAGAACGGTGTGGGCGAACCCCAACAACAGAACGGTGTGGGCGAACCCCAACAGCAGAACGGTGTGGGCGAACCCCAACAGCAGAACGGTGTGGGCGAACCCCAACAGAACGGTGTGGGCGAACCCCAACAGCAGAACGGTGTGGGCGAACCCCAACAGAACGGTGTGGGTGAACCCCAACAACAGAACGGTGTGGGCGAACCCCAACATCAGAACGGTGTGGGTGAACCCCAACAGCAGAATGGTGTGGGTGAACCCCAACAGCAGAACGGTGTGGGCGAACCCCAACAACAGAACGGTGTGGGTGAACCCCAACAGCAGAACGGTGTGGGCGAACCCCAACAACAGAACGGTGTGGGCGAACCCCAACAGCAGAACGGTGTGGGCGAACCCCAACAGCAGAACGGTGTGGGCGAACCCCAACATCAGAACGGTGTGGGTGAACCCCAACAGCAGAACAGTGTGGGTGAACCCCAACAGCAGAACAGTGTGGGTGAACCCCATCAGCAGAACGGTGTGGGTGAACCCCAACAGCAGAACGGTGTGGGTGAACCCCAACAGCAGAACGGTGTGGGTGAACCCCAACAGCAGAACGGTGTGGGTGAACCCCAACAGCAGAACAGTGTGGGTGAACCCCAACAGCAGAACGGTGTGGGCGAACCCCAACAGCAGAACGGTGTGGGCGAACCCCAACAGCAGAACGGTGTGGGCGTACCCCAACAGCAGAACAGTGTGGGTGAACCCTAACAACAGAACGGTGTGGGCGTACCCCAACAGCAGAACAGTGTGGGTGAACCCTAACAACAGAACGGTGTGGGCGTACCCCAACAGCAGAACGGTGTGGGCGTACCCCAACAGCAGAACAGTGTGGGTGAACCCCAACAGCAGAACAGTGTGGGCGAACCCCAACAGCAGAACGGTGTGGGCGTACCCCAACAGCAGAACGGTGTGGGCGTACCCCAACAGCAGAACAGTGTGGGTGAACCCCAACAGCAGAACAGTGTGGGCGAACCCCAACAGCAGAACGGTGTGGGCGTACCCCAACAGCAGAACAGTGTGGGTGAACCCTAACAACAGAACGGTGTGGGCGTACCCCAACAGCAGAACGGTGTGGGCGAACCCCAACAGCAGAACGGTGTGGGTGAACCCCAACAGCAGAACGGTGTGGGCGAACCCCAACAGCAGAACGGTGTGGGCGAACCCCAACAACAGAACGGTGTGGGTGAACCCCAACAACAGAACGGTGTGGGTGAACCCCAACAACAGAACGGTGTGGGTGAACCCCAACAACAGAACGGTGTGGGCGAACCCCAACAGCAGAACGGTGTGGGCGAACCCCAACAGCAGAACGGTGTGGGCGAACCCCAACAGCAGAACGGTGTGGGCGAACCCCAACAGCAGAACGGTGTGGGCGAACCCCAACAGCAGAACGGTGTGGGCGAACCCCAACAGCAGAACGGTGTGGGCGAACCCCAACAGCAGAACGGTGTGGGCGAACCCCAACAGCAGAACGGTGTGGGCGTATACCGGTCATAAAAATTAATTATAACAGTAGACCTCTGATTGGCCAGCTCATCCTCCTCAGCAGGATGTGACATCAAGCATCTTTAAATGGTCTGTTTGAGATACAAGCCTGGCACTTATACTGTGTTTTCAAAATACCCCTCCAATTACGGGGGAGGACCCCCCGGACCCCCATTTTTATTTTCTCCAAAAAGGGTTGTCACGTATACTCCCTCTCTGGCGCTCGAGGTTCGTCAGGCTGCTCATTATTACGCACACCTGTCACCATCGTTACGCGCACCAGCACCTCATCAGACTCACCTGGACTAAATAACCTGTCTGATTACCTTCCCTATATACAGTGGGGAGAACAAGTATTTGATACACTGCCGATTTTGCAGGTTTTCCTACTTACAAAGCATGTAGAGGTCTGTAATTTTTATCATAGGTACACTTCAACTGTGAGAGACGGAATCTAAAACAAAAATCCAGAAAATCACATTGTATGATTTTTAAGTAATTAATTTGCATTTTATTGCATGACATAAGTATTTGATAACCTACCAACCAGTAAGAATTCCGGCTCTCACAGACCTGTTAGTTTTTCTTTAAGAAGCCCTCCTATTCTCCACTCATTACCTGTATTAACTGCACCTGTTTGAACTCGTTACCTGTATAAAAGACACCTGTCCACACACTCAATCAAACAGACTCCAACCTCTCCACAATGGCCAAGACCAGAGAGCTGTGTAAGGACATCAGGGATAAAATTGTAGACCTGCACAAGGCTGGGATGGGCTACAGGACAATAGGCAAGCAGCTTGGTGAGAAGGCAACAACTGTTGGCGCAATTATTAGAAAATAGAAGAAAATAGAAGAAGTTCAAGATGATGGTCAATCACCCTCGGTCTGGGGCTCCATGCAAGATCTCACCTCGTGGGGCATCAATGATCATGAGGAAGGTGAGGGATCAGCCCAGAACTACACGGCAGGACCTGGTCAATGACCTGAAGAGAGCTGGGACCACAGTCTCAAAGAAAACCATTAGTAACACACTACGCCGTCATGGATTAAAATCCTGCAGCGCACACAAGGTCCCCCTGCTCAAGCAGGCGCATGTCCAGGCCCGTCTGAAGTTTGCCAATGACCATCTGGATGATCCAGAGGAGGAATGGGAGAAGGTCATGTGGTCTGATGATTCAAAAATAGAGCTTTTTGGTCTAAACTCCACTCGCCGTGTTTGGAGGAAGAAGAAGGATGAGTACAACCCCAAGAACACCATCCCAACCGTGAAGCATGGAGGTGGAAACATCATTCTTTGGGGATGCTTTTCTCCAAAGGGGACAGGACGACTGCACCGTATTGAGGGGAGGATGGATGGGGCCATGTATTGCGAGATCTTAGCCAACAACCTCCTTCCCTCAGTAAGAGCATTGATGATGGGTCGTGGCTGGGTCTTCCAGCATGACAACGACCCGAAACACACAGCCAGGGCAACTAAGGAGTGGCTCCGTAAGAAGTATCTCAAGGTCCTGGAGTGGCCTAGCCAGTCTCCAGACCTGAACCCAATAGAAAATCTTTGGAGGGAGCTGAAAGTCCGTATTGCCCAGCGACAGCCCCGAAACCTGAAGGATCTGGAGAAGGTCTGTATGGAGGAGTGGGCCAAAATCCCTGCTGCAGTGTGTGCAAACCTGGTCAAGAACTACAGGAAACGTATGATCTCTGTAATTGCAAACAAAGGATTCTGTACCAAATATTAAGTTCTGCTTTTCTGATGTATCAAATACTTATGTCATGCAATAAAATGCAAATTAATTACTTAAAAATCATACAATGTGATTTTCTGGATTTTTGTTTTAGATTCCGTCTCTCACAGTTGAAGTGTACCTATGATAAAAATTACAGACCTCTACATGCTTTGTAAGTAGGAAA
Organism: Salvelinus alpinus; assembly: GCF_045679555.1. Taxonomy (NCBI): domain Eukaryota; kingdom Metazoa; phylum Chordata; class Actinopteri; order Salmoniformes; family Salmonidae; genus Salvelinus; species Salvelinus alpinus. Next base: position 100,618,697 of record NC_092088.1, read on the forward strand.
ATATGCAAAATCAGCAGTGTATCAAATACTTGTTCTCCCCACTGTATGTCACCTTCTTTGGTTCTTTCCCCCGGCGTTATTGTTTCTGTTTATATGTTTCATGTCTGTACGCTACTTGTGCTTCTTGTTTTGTTCAATATTCATTTATTTAATAAATTCACTCCCCCGAACTTGCTGTCCCGACTCCCAGCGTATACGTTACAAGGGTTCTTCGGGCTGTACCGATAGGGTAACCCTTTTTGGTTCCCGGTAGAACCCTTTTTGGTTCCATATAGAACTCTCTGTGGAAAGGATTGTTCATAGAACCCAAAAGTGTTCTACCTGGAACCAAAAATGATTCTTCAAAAGGGTTCTCCTATGGGGACAGCGAAAAGAACCCTTTTAGGTTCTAGATAGAAAACTATTTGGGAAAAAAAGGTGCTATGATATCCATACCACAATTCCGCCCTTGGTGGAACTCCCCGTAATACTGCTGTATATTCCTAACCTGCCTGTTGTTGGTCTGCCTGTGTAGTGTTTGAGAAGTTGGCAGAGACAGGTGGAGCTCCTCAGATCCTCCACGGCATAGTGATCACCCTCCTGGCCCTGTGTCTGCTCTGCTCTGCTGGCAGCATCCTCATCACTCTGTACAACAGCGTCAGTAACCCCTACCAGACGTACATGGGACCCATAGGGCTCTACACATGCAGCTCTGGCAGTGGTAAGATCAATAGAGTTCACATCAATTCAATCAATCAATCAAGCAAAAAAGAGGCCAGCCCATCAACGGCACATATTAGATACCTGAAGGTTCTGTGTTCAAGCCCTATTTAGTCCCATATGAAATACCTGGAGGTTATGGGTTCAAACCTTATTTAGTCCCATATTAAATACCTGAAGGTTGTGGGTTCAAGCCCTATTTAGTCCCATATGAAATACCTGAAGGTTGTGGGTTCAAGCCCTATTTAGTCTCATATGAAATACCTGAAGGTTGTGGGTTCAAGCCCTATTTAGTCCCATATGAAATACCTGAAGGTTGTGGGTTCAAGCCCTATTTAGTCCCATATGAAATACCTGAAGGTAGGTTGTGGGTTCAAACCCTATTTAGTCCCATATGAAATACCTGAAGGTTGTGGGTTCAAGCCCTATTTAGTCCCATATGAAATACCTGAAGGTTGTGGGTTCAAGCCCTATTTAGTCCCATATGAAATACCTGAAGGTTGTGGGTTCAAGCCCTATTTAGTCCCATATGAAATACCTGAAGGTAGGTTGTGGGTTCAAGCCCTATTTAGTCCCATATGAAATACCTGAAGGTTATGGGTTCAAGCCCTATGACCGCCTTTCACACTGTCTCTCCTCCTGGCCTGTATCCCCCTCTCTCTGTGTACTGTCTGAATTAACATGTTACACAATTATATGAAATTAATTAGTTCATTATATGATAAAAAAAAAACAACTACATGGATTTCATTAATGCATTAAATAAATTGATAAACATGATGGAACAACTCTTTGTGACTAAGTTAACAGACTAGTAGTAGTACCAATAGTGGTAGAACTAGCTGTAGTAGTAATAATAGTAGTAGAACTAGTAGTAACAGTAGTAGTAGTAGTAGTAGTAGTAGTAGTAGTAGTACTAATAGTAGTAGTACTAATAGTAGTAGTAGTACTAATATGATGGAACATGTTTTAACTCTGTGTGACTAAGTTAACAGACTAGTAGTAGTAGTACTAATAGTAGTAGTACTAATAGTAGTAGTACTAATAGTAGTAGTAGTACTAATAGTAGTAGAACTAGCTGTAGTAGTACTAATAGTAGTAGAACTAGCTGTAGTAGTACTAATAGTAGTAGTAGTAGTACTAATAGTAGTAGAACTAGCTGTAGTAGTACTAATAGTAGTAGTAGTAGTAGTAGTAGTAGTAGTACTAATAGTAGTAGAACTAGCTGTAGTAGTACTAATAGTAGTAGTAGTAGTAGTAGTAGTAGTAGTAGTAGTAGTACTAATAGTAGTAGAACTAGCTGTAGTAGTACTAATAGTAGTAGAACTAGCTGTAGTAGCACTAATAGTAGTAGTACTAGTAGTAGTAGTAGTAGTAATAGTAGTAGTAGTAGTAGTAGTACTAATAGTAGTAGAACTAGCTGTAGTAGTACTAATAGTAGTAGAACTAGCTGTAGTAGTACTAATAGTAGTAGAACTAGTAGTAGTACTAATAGTAGTAGTACTAGTAGTAGTAGTAGTAGTACTAATAGTAGTAGAACTAGCTGTAGTAGTACTAATAGTAGTAGAACTAGCTGTAGTAGTACTAATAGTAGTAGTACTAGTAGTAGTAGTAGTAGTACTAATAGTAGTAGAACTAGCTGTAGTAGTACTAATAGTAGTAGAACTAGCTGTAGTAGTACTAATAGTAGTAGTACTAGTAGTAGTAGTAGTAGTACTAATAGTAGTAGAACTAGCTGTAGTAGTACTAATAGTAGTAGAACTAGCTGTAGTAGTACTAATAGTAGTAGTACTAGTAGTAGTAGTAGTAGTACTAATAGTAGTAGAACTAGCTGTAGTAGTACTAATAGTAGTAGTACTCATTTTAACCTCCCTTTTGTTCTTTTCTCCAGCGTGCATCTCCTTCCTGGTGCTCATCCTGTACGTAGTGAACGTCCAGCTGACCGAAATGTCTGAAGACCTGGTGAAGAATGACGTGGGAAGTGGTTCATTCTACCTGAAGGACAAGACCTCAGAGTTCCAGGTGGGATACTACCTGCTGATCCCCTACATGGTGCTGAGTCTGCTCGCCATCCTCCTGGTCTACCTGTATGAGCACGCTGCCTACACACACAGACAGGAGCAGCAGAGGCCCACAGAGGACGCTCCTAAAGAGATCATGATGTATTAATATATATACACAGGATACAGATTCATAAGATCCTGACTACAACATCTCCCTAACAGACGGACACAGACTGTGTTGACTAGTAAAACTCTGTGTCCTGAAATGTGCGTGATCCAGGACTGATCCGAGCCCTTATAACATATCTCACATGCTTATATAATTAACTCGGATCACCTTGTTTCATCGTTACTACATTTTCCTCTTGCTTTCTGTTTATATATTTATGAATAGCTGACATTTTACAATCCAATTTAACTCAAATGCTTTAAAAAAATGACACTTCCTGCTTAATAAAATACTATGAGGTTGATGGTGTGTTTATCTACTAACAGAAGAATACAGCAAGTTGATTACACTAATATATAGTTGTTGTTTTAAACACCAGAAGACAATAAATTGGTTTCTTCCGTAAATAAATCATAATATATATTCTCTAAAATGTCCATTCCTATAATAAACAGTGTTGGATATTTTGGATTTCTCGTGAAGGTTTAAAGGGGCAGTCTGCTATTCTAACACATAACAAACCTACCACCCCCACACCATTGATTTTGTAAACAGCTGAAAGATGGGGCGACAGGAATGGCATCCTCTCAAACTCACGCGACAGAGCTTTGTAATACAAGGACTCACCATCCATGATATAGCCAGCAGCATACCGTCCTGCATCCCACTGCTGGCTTGATTCTGAAGCTAAGCTGGGTTGGTCCTGGTCGGACGCTAGATGGGATACCAGATGCTGCTGGAAGTGGTGTTGGAAGGCCAGTAGGAGTCACCCTTTCCTCTGGTCTAAAGAAAATTATCCCAGGGCAGTAATTGGGGACATTGCCCTGTGTAGGGTGTTGTCTTTTAAATGGGTCGTTAAACAGGTGTCCTGACTCTCTGTGGTCACTAAAGATCCCATGACACTTATTGTAAGAGTAGGGGTGTTAACCCCGGTGTCCTGGCTAAATTCCCAATCTGGTCCTCATACCATCACGGTCACCTAATCATCCCCAGCTTACAATTGGCTCATTCGTCCCCCTCCTCTCCCCTGTAACTATTCCCCAGGTCGCTGCTGTAAATGACAACGTGTTCTCAGTCAACTTACCTGATGGAAAAAAATATCAAGATGATAATTTTAGCAATGTTTTAAGGCTATACAGCGTTCATTTCCATTTCCATTTGTTTTACAAACAAATTGGTAAAACAAGCTGATATTTTGAATGCTGATGGGATACGACAGTTGAACTAAGCTCACGAAGCATCTAAGAGGTACGTTCCTCAAGAATCACTGGGTATACACTGAGTGGACAAAACATTAAGAACACCTGCTCTCTCCTTTCCCTCTGTAGCAGACATACACTGAGTGGACAAAACATTAAGAACACCTGCTCTCTCCTTTCCCTCTGTAGCCTATACACTGAGTGGACAAAACATTAAGAACACCTGCTCTCTCCTTTCCCTCTGTAGCCTATACACTGAGTGGACAAAACATTAAGAACACCTGCTCTCTCCTTTCCCTCTGTAGCAGACATACACTGAGTGGACAAAACATTAAGAACACCTGCTCTCTCCTTTCCCTCTGTAGCCTATACACTGAGTGGACAAAACATTAAGAACACCTGCTCTCTCCTTTCCCTCTGTAGCAGACATACACTGAGTGGACAAAACATTAAGAACACCTGCTCTCTCCTTTCCCTCTGTAGCAGACATACACTGAGTGGACAAAACATTAAGAACACCTGCTCTCTCCTTTCCCTCTGTAGCCTATACACTGAGTGGACAAAACATTAAGAACACCTGCTCGTTCCAACTCAACATTAGGAATGTGTTCCTAATGTTTTGTACGCTCCAGTGTATCGTTCATTTTAGGAATATGAATTCTTAAAGACCTTGATGCTGTAAAATACACGTTGACCTACATGTATCTATAGGTTGAGTTCCTGTGTCTGAGACGTCACCTACATGTATCTATAGGTTGAGTTCCTGTGTCTGAGACGTCACCTACATGTATCTATAGGTTGAGTTCCTGTGTCTGAGACGTCACTGGTATAGTTATCTAAATGTAAAGAATGCAGGTGCTGACGTAAGCTAGAACTATATGGCTGCGTTTACACAGGCAGCCCAATTCTGATCTTTTGACCGATCACATCAGATCTTTTCACATCAGATATTTTTCTGATCTGGTAGGTCAAAAGACCAATTAGTGAAAAATAAATCAGAATTGTGCTGTCTGTGTAAAAATGCAGCCTGTGTCGCCTAGGTTACAGGAATGACTTCGGTCTTTCTCAAAATGTCTACATGAGGAAGATACTGTATTTAGAGAATGGACCAAAAACACACAAACAAAGGACAGAAACACAACACATATGCTAAGAATCAATAAAGGCCAAATAACAGCTATAAACATTTCTCTTCACGCCAAGTGAACACCGGCCTTGTTGTTCTGTCACTTGGGGGCAGCAACAATACAATCCCCAATCTGTTCCACAGTGTGAATCAGTCAGAACTATGACTCTCTGTTGCCATCTGTCTGTGGGACTGAGTATTGTTCTTCAGTGAAAATCAGGAGTATGACTGCTTCCATCTGCCTGTGGGACTGAGTATTGTTCTTCAGTGAAAATCAGGAGTGGGACTCTGCTGCCATCTGTCTGTGAGACTGAGTATTGTTCTTCAGTGAAATTCAGGAGTGTGACTGCTGCCACCTGTCTGTGGGACTAAGTATTGTTCTTCAGTGAAAATCAGAACTCTGCCTCTCTGTTGCCATCTGTCGGTGAGACTGAGTATTGTTCACCACACAACATTTATAATCATCATCTACACTCCAGCAGGTTGGCAAGCCAATGGTTTGTCTACCTTACACTGTTGTTTTGTACTTCCTGTTTTGTACTTCCTGATTGAACTCTTAGATGTTTTGCTTGCAGTGTCTAGCTTAAATACAGCCATATGCTTTGGTGAATCTGACAACGTGTTGAGTGTCTGTGAGATCCATTACATTGTTTGTGTATCTTTCAGGACCTGGTGGTTTCCTCCTTTTTATGGGCACCTTGCATTTAAAAATGTTGCATTGAATTTGGAAGGAATATTGTACACTTCCACTCCAGGACCTCCAGTCCAGTCAGGAAGGTCCGCAGGAAATGTGTCACGGTTGATGAGCAACCAGTGACACGGGACCTCGTCACACGTCACACTGCCATTTTCCCATGACTGGAAAAACAACACCTCTGATGACATGTCGTGATACAGAGACGACAGAGAGCTCGTTAAAGTTCCCTCTTGCGTTTCATCTTACCCAGATCCAGTTTCCCCGATCCAAGGATCAATACGCCGCGGGACATCCTTGTTGAATGTTACAATCCCCAAAAATATCATCTTTCTTCCTATTTTATTCCCAACGTCAAGAAATGAAAACAAAGAACACATGAATCCAAATACACAGTCTGTAGTTTACTGCCGTGCTGAAGAGATTCCATACACACAGTCTGTAGTTTACTGCCATGCTGAAGAGATTCCATACACACAGTCAGTAGTTTACTGCCACGCTGAAGAGATTTCATACACACAGTCTGTAGTTTACTGCCATGCTGAAGAGATTTCATACACACAGTCTGTAGTTTACTGCCATGCTGAAGAGATTCCATACACAAATACACAGTCTGTAGTTTACTGCCACGCTGAAGAGATTTCATACACACAGTCTGTAGTTTACTGCCCCGCTGAATAGATTCCATACACACAGTCAGTAGTTTACTGCCATGCTGAATAGATTCCATACACACAGTCTGTAGTTTACTGCCACGCTGAAGAGATTCCATACACACAGTCTGTAGTTTACTGCCATGCTGAAGAGATTCCATACACAAATACACAGTCTGTAGTGTACTGCCACACTGAAGAGATTCCCTACACACAGTCTGTAGTTTACTGCCACGCTGAAGAGATTCCATACACACAGTCTGTAGTTTACTGCCATGCTGAAGAGATTCCATACACACAGTCTGTAGTTTACTGCCATGCTGAAGAGATTCCATACACACAGTCTGTAGTTTACTGCCACGCTGAAGAGATTCCATACACACAGTCTGTAGTTTACTGCCATGCTGAAGAGATTCCATACACACAGTCTGCAGTTTACTGCCACGCTGAAGAGATTCCATACACACAGTCTGTAGTTTACTGCCATGCTGAAGAGATTCCATACACACAGTCTGTAGTTTACTGCCGTGCTGAAGAGATTCCATACACACAGTCTGTAGTTTACTGCCGTGCTGAAGAGATTCCATACACAAATACACACAGTCTGTAGTCTACTGCCATGCTGAATAGATTCCCTACACACAGTCTGTAGTTTACTGCCATGCTGAAGAGATTCCATACACACAGTCATTACTGCCATGCTGAATAGATTCCATACACACAGTCTGTAGTTTACTGCCATGCTGAAGAGATTCCATACACACAGTCATTACTGCCATGCTGAATAGATTCCATACACACAGTCTGTAGTTTACTGCCATGCTGAAGAGATTCCATACACACAGTCTGTAGTTTACTGCCGTGCTGAAGAGATTCCATACACACAGTCTGTAGTTTACTGCCACGCTGAAGAGATTCCATACACACAGTCTGTAGTTTACTGCCACGCTGAAGAGATTCCATTCACACAGTCTGTAGTTTACTGCCATGCTGAAGAGATTTCATACACACAGTCTGTAGTTTACTGCCATGCTGAAGAGATTCCATACACAAATACACAGTCTGTAGTGTACTGCCACACTGAAGAGATTCCCTACACACAGTCTGTAGTTTACTGCCACGCTGAAGAGATTCCATACACACAGTCTGTAGTTTACTGCCATGCTGAAGAGATTCCATACACACAGTCTGTAGTTTACTGCCATGCTGAAGAGATTCCATACACACAGTCTGTAGTTTACTGCCACGCTGAAGAGATTCCATACACACAGTCTGTAGTTTACTGCCATGCTGAAGAGATTCCATACACACAGTCTGCAGTTTACTGCCACGCTGAAGAGATTCCATACACACAGTCTGTAGTTTACTGCCATGCTGAAGAGATTCCATACACACAGTCTGTAGTTTACTGCCGTGCTGAAGAGATTCCATACACACAGTCTGTAGTTTACTGCCGTGCTGAAGAGATTCCATACACAAATACACACAGTCTGTAGTCTACTGCCATGCTGAAGAGATTCCCTACACACAGTCTGTAGTTTACTGCCACGCTGAAGAGATTTCATACACACAGTCTGTAGTTTACTGCCATGCTGAAGAGATTCCATACACAAATACACAGTCTGTAGTGTACTGCCACACTGAAGAGATTCCCTACACACAGTCTGTAGTTTACTGCCACGCTGAAGAGATTCCATACACACAGTCTGTAGTTTACTGCCATGCTGAAGAGATTCCATACACACAGTCTGTAGTTTACTGCCGTGCTGAAGAGATTCCATACACACAGTCTGTAGTTTACTGCCGTGCTGAAGAGATTCCATACACACAGTCTGTAGTTTACTGCAGTGCTGAAGAGATTCCATACACAAACACACAGTCTGTAGTTTACTGCCCCGCTGAAGAGATTCCATACACACAGTCTGTAGTTTACTGCCGTGCTGAAGAGATTCCATACACACAGTCTGTAGTTTACTGCCGTGCTGAAGAGATTCCATTCACACAGTCTGTAGTTTACTGCCGTGCTGAAGAGATTCCATACACACAGTCTGTAGTTTACTCCCATGCTGAAGAGATTCTTTGAAGCTGAAATCAGCAGTTGAAACAATAACAAAGCCTGTCCCTTCCACTGTTTTGCTAAAAACCTGAGGGATGGGGCTGGACAAATGTAACCACTCTCAAATTCATAGACAGAGCTATAGATACAAGGACTGATTATCTAATTTAACACAGTGATAGTTTGAAACATGTTCTGAGACTATACAGTTACTTTGTTTAGAAATATTGGAGAAAAACAAGCTGATATTTTGGGTTCTCATGGAGTGTTACAGTTGAACTAAGGTCACGAGGCAATTTATTTTACCTTTATTTAACTAGGCAAGTCAGTTAAGAACACGTTCTTATTTTCAATGACGTCCTAGGAACAGTGGGTTAACTGCCTTGTTCAGGGGAAGAACGACAGATTTTTACCTTGTCAGTTCAGGGATTCGATCTAGCAACCTTTTGGTTACTAGCCTAACGCTCTAACCACTAGGCTGCCTGCCGCTTATAAGTTAAATTCTTCAAGAATAAATGGATATACCGTATATCATTAATTTATACGTCCATAACTGGATGTATCTACTGCAGTTTGTCTCTCTAAGATGAGGTGACATCAGTATAAACCTAAAGAGAGATTTCACAGCTGTGATTAGGATGACTGTGCTGACGGAGGATACAGGGGGAGACGAGGGGGGGGGGCGAGGAGGTGTCCTGTTACCCATGATCCTCCTGTCTCATCGCCATCACTCAGGGTCTAGGTCTGTTGGTACATGCCCTTCCTTCCCAGCGTCCCTCATCCACAACGCTCCCTTCACCTGTCAGCTGCCACGCAGCGGCTTTTAAACACGTTCTGACACACATCAAAGGAACCACTTCTCCTTGAGGAGCTCAAACACTTCAGGAGACTCGGACCGGAGAAAAGGAGGAAATCTGCTATGGATTCTTTAACATCAGAAATAGACGTTAAAATGACAAGACACGTGAATATGTACACTGAATCTTTGAGTGTTCAGGTTACCTTCATGATGAGTGCAAGTGCATATTCATTCATATTCACAATGATGACCAGGTTATCTTAGGGTTAGTGCTAGTGTTAAGTTTAGGTTTAGGGTTAGGCTTAGGTTTAGGTTTAGAATTAGGTTTAGAGTTAGGCTTAGGTTTAGAATTAGGTTTAGGCTTAGAGTTAGGCTTATGTGACGTCAAAGTTGTAACCTTTATGATGAGTGCAAGTGCATATTAATTCATATTCACAATGATGACCATGTTATCTTAGGTTTAGGTTTAGGTTTAGGGTTAGACTTAGAGTTAGGCTTATGCAATGTCTAAGTTGTATCATTGTGTATATTGTATGAACTACTGCCGTTACATAATAACGTGGGGTTGATTGTTTCTGAGAGGTGTGAGCAGACCCCAGTGTGAGGTCGTGTAGAGTCGCCCCACAGGAGGCCATCGTCCTGTAATCAATACCAATCCAAACCAATACTGGATCAATACTAGGACCAGCTGAGAGACTCAACATGCTCAACACACCAGTTAGATAATGCTTTGTGACATTATGCTAGCTAGCTATCCCTAGTTAGATAATGCTTTGTGACATTATGTTAGCTAGCTATCCCCAGTTAGATAATGCTTTGTGACATTATGCTAGCTAGCTATCCCTAGTTAGATAATGCTTTGTGACATTATGCTAGCTAGCTATCCCTAGTTAGATAATGCTTTGTGACATTATGCTAGCTAGCTATCCCTAGTTAGATAATGCTTTGTGACATTATGCTAGCTAGCTATCCCCAGTTAGATAATGCTTTGTGACATTATGTTAGCTAGCTATCCCCAGTTAGATAATGCTTTGTGACATTATGCTAGCTAGCTATCCCTAGTTAGATAATGCTTTGTGACATTATGCTAGCTAGCTATCCCTAGTTAGATAATGCTTTGTGACATTATGCTAGCTAGCTATCCCCAGTTAGATAATGCTTTGTGACATTATGCTAGCTAGCTATCCCCAGTTAGATAATGCTTTGTGACATTATGTTAGCTAGCTATCCCCAGTTAGATAATGCTTTGTGACATTATGCTAGCTAGCTATCCCTAGTTAGATAATGCTTTGTGACATTATGCTAGCTAGCTATCCCTAGTTAGATAATGCTTTGTGACATTATGCTTGCTAGCTATCCCTAGTTAGATAATGCTTTGTGACATTATGCAAGCTAGTTATCCCCAGTTAGATAATGCTGTGTGACATTATGCTAGCTAGCTATCCCTAGTTAGATAATGCTTTGTGACATTATGCTAGCTAGCTATCCCTAGTTAGATAATGCTTTGTGACATTATGCTAGCTAGCTATCCCTAGTTAGATAATGCTTTGTGACATTATGCTAGCTAGTTATCCCCAGTTAGATAATGCTGTGTGACATTATGCAAGCTAGCTATCCCCAGTTAGATAATGCTTTGTGACATTATGCTAGCTAGCTATCCCCAGTTAGATAATGCTTTGTGACATTATGTTAGCTTGTTATCCCCAGTTAGATAATGCTTTGTGACATTATGTTAGCTAGCTATCCCCAGTTAGATAATGCTTTGTGACATTATGCTCTGCAGTGCAGAGTGTCATCAACATCTACTGGACAAGTCCTCAGCTAGAGAGATGACTGGATCTCCTTCACAACGACGTGGCAGTAATCACACTGTGTTATATCAGACAGGTAGACAGCTCCCCTCACACTGTGTTATATCAGACAGGTAGACAGTCCCCCTCACACTGTGTTATATCAGACAGGTAGACAGCTCCCCTCACACTGTGTTATATCAGACAGGTAGACAGTTCCCCTCACACTGTGTTATATCAGACAGGTAGACAGTTCCCCTCACACTGTGTTATATCAGACAGGTAGACAGCTCCCCTCACACTGTGTTATATCAGACAGGTAGACAGCTCCCCTCACACTGTGTTATATCAGACAGGTAGACAGTTCCCCTCACACTGTGTTATATCAGACAGGTAGACAGCTCCCCTCACACTGTGTTATATCAGACAGGTAGACAGCTCCCCTCACACTGTGTTATATCAGACAGGTAGACAGCCCCCCTCACACTGTGTTATATAAGACAGGTAGACAGTTCCCCTCACACTGTGTTATATCAGACAGGTAGACAGCTCCCCCTCACACTGTGTTATATCAGACAGGTAGACAGTTCCCCCTCACACTGTGTTATATCAGACAGGTAGACAGCTCCCCTCACACTGTGTTATATCAGACAGGTAGACAGTTCCCCTCACACTGTGTTATATCAGACAGGTAGACAGCTCCCCTCACACTGTGTTATATCAGACAGGTAGACAGTTCCCCTCACACTGTGTTATATCAGACAGGTAGACAGCTCCCCTCACACTGTGTTATATCAGACAGGTAGACAGTTCCCCTCACACTGTGTTATATCAGACAGGTAGACAGCTCCCCTCACACTGTGTTATATCAGACAGGTAGACAGCTCCCCTCACACTGTGTTATATCAGACAGGTAGACAGCCCCCCCTCACACTGTGTTATATAAGACAGGTAGACAGTTCCCCTCACACTGTGTTATATCAGACAGGTAGACAGCTCCCCCTCACACTGTGTTATATCAGACAGGTAGACAGTTCCCCCTCACACTGTGTTATATCAGACAGGTAGACAGCTCCCCTCACACTGTGTTATATCAGACAGGTAGACAGCTCCCCCTCACACTGTGTTATATCAGACAGGTAGACAGCTCCCCCTCACACTGTGTTATATCAGACAGGAAGACAGTTCCCCTCACACTGTGTTATATCAGACAGGTAGACAGCTCCCCTCACACTGTGTTATATCAGACAGGTAGACAGCTCCCCTCACACTGTGTTATATCAGACAGGTAGACAGCTCCCTCACACTGTGTTATATCAGACAGGTAGACAGCTCCCTCACACTGTGTTATATCAGACAGGAAGACAGTTCCCCTCACACTGTGTTATATCAGACAGGTAGACAGCTCCCCTCACACTGTGTTATATCAGACAGGTAGACAGCTCCCCCTCACACTGTGTTATATCAGACAGGTAGACAGCTCCCCTCACACTGTGTTATATCAGACAGGTAGACAGTCCCCCCTCACACTGTGTTATATCAGACAGGTAGACAGCTCCCCTCACACTGTGTTATATCAGACAGGTAGACAGTCCCTCCTCACACTGTGTTATATCAGACAGGTAGACAGCTCCCCCTCACACTGTGTTATATCAGACAGGTAGACAGCTCCCCTCACACTGTGTTATATCAGACAGGTAGACAGCCCCCCTCACACTGTGTTATATCAGACAGGTAGACAGTTCCCCCTCACACTGTGTTATATCAGACAGGTAGACAGCTCCCCTCACACTGTGTTATATCAGACAGGTAGACAGCTCCCCCTCACACTGTGTTATATCAGACAGGTAGACAGCTCCCCTCACACTGTGTTATATCAGACAGGTAGACAGCTCCCCTCACACTGTGTTATATCAGACAGGTAGACAGTCCCTCCTCACACTGTGTTATATCAGACAGGTAGACAGCTCCCCCTCACACTGTGTTATATCAGACAGGTAGACAGCTCCCCTCACACTGTGTTATATCAGACAGGTAGACAGTTCCCCCTCACACTGTGTTATATCAGACAGGTAGACAGCCCCCCTCACACTGTGTTATATCAGACAGGTAGACAGTTCCCCCTCACACTGTGTTATATCAGACAGGTAGACAGCTCCCCTCACACTGTGTTATATCAGACAGGTAGACAGCTCCCCCTCACACTGTGTTATATCAGACAGGTAGACAGCTCCCCTCACACTGTGTTATATCAGACAGGTAGACAGCTCCCCTCACACTGTGTTATATCAGACAGGTAGACAGTTCCCCCTCACACTGTGTTATATCAGACAGGTAGACAGCCCCCCTCACACTGTGTTATATCAGACAGGTAGACAGCCCCCCTCACACTGTGTTATATAAGACAGGTAGACAGTTCCCCTCACACTGTGTTATATCAGACAGGTAGACAGCTCCCCTCACACTGTGTTATATCAGACAGGTAGACAGTTCCCCTCACACTGTGTTATATCAGACAGGTAGACAGTCCCCCTCACACTGTGTTATATCAGACAGGTAGACAGTTCCCCTCACACTGTGTTATATCAGACAGGTAGACAGTCCCCCTCACACTGTGTTATATCAGACAGGTAGACAGTTCCCCTCACACTGTGTTATATCAGACAGGTAGACAGTCCCCCTCACACTGTGTTATATCAGACAGGTAGACAGTTCCCCTCACACTGTGTTATATCAGACAGGTAGACAGTCCCCCTCACACTGTGTTATATCAGACAGGTAGACAGTTCCCCTCACACTGTGTTATATCAGACAGGTAGACAGCTCCCCTCACACTGTGTTATATCAGACAGGTAGACAGTTCCCCCTCACACTGTGTTATATCAGACAGGTAGACAGTTCCCCCCTCACACTGTGTTATATCAGACAGGTAGACAGTTCCCCCCTCACACTGTGTTATATCAGACAGGTAGACAGTTCCCCCTCACACTGTGTTATATCAGACAGGTAGACAGTTCCCCCCTCACACTGTGTTATATCAGACAGGTAGACAGTTCCCCCTCACACTGTGTTATATCAGACAGGTAGACAGTTCCCCTCACACTGTGTTATATCAGACAGGTAGACAGCTCCCCTCACACTGTGTTATATCAGACAGGTAGACAGTTCCCCCTCACACTGTGTTATATCAGACAGGTAGACAGCTCCCCCTCACACTGTGTTATATCAGACAGGTAGACAGTTCCCCTCACACTGTGTTATATCAGACAGGTAGACAGTTCCCCCTCACACTGTGTTATATCAGACAGGTAGACAGTCCCCCTCACACTGTGTTATATCAGACAGGTAGACAGTTCCCCCTCACACTGTGTTATATCAGACAGGTAGACAGCTCCCCCTCACACTGTGTTATATCAGACAGGTAGACAGTTCCCCTCACACTGTGTTATATCAGACAGGTAGACAGTTCCCCTCACACTGTGTTATATCAGACAGGTAGACAGTTCCCCCTCACACTGTGTTATATCAGACAGGTAGACAGTTCCCTCACACTGTGTTATATCAGACAGGTAGACAGTTCCCTCACACTGTGTTATATCAGACAGGTAGACAGCCCCCCTCACACTGTGTTATATCAGACAGGTAGACAGTTCCCCTCACACTGTGTTATATCAGACAGGTAGACAGCTCCCCCTCACACTGTGTTATATCAGACAGGTAGACAGTTCCCCTCACACTGTGTTATATCAGACAGGTAGACAGTTCCCCCTCACACTGTGTTATATCAGACAGGTAGACAGCTCCCCCTCACACTGTGTTATATCAGACAGGAAGACAGCTCCCCTCACACTGTGTTATATCAGACAGGTAGACAGTTCCCCTCACACTGTGTTATATCAGACAGGTAGACAGTTCCCCCTCACACTGTGTTATATCAGACAGGTAGACAGCTCCCCCTCACACTGTGTTATATCAGACAGGTAGACAGTTCCCCTCACACTGTGTTATATCAGACAGGTAGACAGTTCCCACTCACACTGTGTTATATCAGACAGGTAGACAGTTCCCCCCTCACACTGTGTTATATCAGACAGGTAGACAGTTCCCCCTCACACTGTGTTCTATCAGACAGGTAGACAGTTCCCCTCACACTGTGTTATATCAGACAGGTAGACAGCTCCCCTCACACTGTGTTATATCAGACAGGTAGACAGTTCCCCCTCACACTGTGTTATATCAGACAGGTAGACAGCTCCCCCTCACACTGTGTTATATCAGACAGGTAGACAGTTCCCCTCACACTGTGTTATATCAGACAGGTAGACAGTTCCCCCTCACACTGTGTTATATCAGACAGGTAGACAGTCCCCCTCACACTGTGTTATATCAGACAGGTAGACAGTTCCCCCTCACACTGTGTTATATCAGACAGGTAGACAGCTCCCCCTCACACTGTGTTATATCAGACAGGTAGACAGTTCCCCTCACACTGTGTTATATCAGACAGGTAGACAGTTCCCCTCACACTGTGTTATATCAGACAGGTAGACAGTTCCCCTCACACTGTGTTATATCAGACAGGTAGACAGTTCCCCTCACACTGTGTTATATCAGACAGGTAGACAGTTCCCCCTCACACTGTGTTATATCAGACAGGTAGACAGTTCCCTCACACTGTGTTATATCAGACAGGTAGACAGTTCCCTCACACTGTGTTATATCAGACAGGTAGACAGCCCCCCTCACACTGTGTTATATCAGACAGGTAGACAGTTCCCCTCACACTGTGTTATATCAGACAGGTAGACAGCTCCCCCTCACACTGTGTTATATCAGACAGGTAGACAGTTCCCCTCACACTGTGTTATATCAGACAGGTAGACAGTTCCCCCTCACACTGTGTTATATCAGACAGGTAGACAGTCCCCCTCACACTGTGTTATATCAGACAGGTAGACAGTTCCCCTCACACTGTGTTATATCAGACAGGTAGACAGCTCCCCCTCACACTGTGTTATATCAGACAGGTAGACAGTTCCCCCTCACACTGTGTTATATCAGACAGGTAGACAGTTCCCCCTCACACTGTGTTATATCAGACAGGTAGACAGCTCCCCCTCACACTGTGTTATATCAGACAGGTAGACAGCTCCCCCTCACACTGTGTTATATCAGACAGGAAGACAGCTCCCCTCACACTGTGTTATATCAGACAGGTAGACAGTTCCCCTCACACTGTGTTATATCAGACAGGTAGACAGTTCCCCCTCACACTGTGTTATATCAGACAGGTAGACAGCTCCCCCTCACACTGTGTTATATCAGACAGGTAGACAGTTCCCCTCACACTGTGTTATATCAGACAGGTAGACAGTTCCCCTCACACTGTGTTATATCAGACAGGTAGACAGCTCCCCCTCACACTGTGTTATATCAGACAGGTAGACAGTTCCCCTCACACTGTGTTATATCAGACAGGTAGACAGTCCCCCTCACACTGTGTTATATCAGACAGGTAGACAGTCCCCCTCACACTGTGTTATATCAGACAGGTAGACAGCTCCCCTCACACTGTGTTATATCAGACAGGTAGACAGTTCCCCTCACACTGTGTTATATCAGACAGGTAGACAGCTCCCCTCACACTGTGTTATATCAGACAGGTAGACAGCTCTCCTCACACTGTGTTATATCAGACAGGTAGACAGCCCCCCTCACACTGTGTTATATCAGACAGGTAGACAGCTCCCCTCACACTGTGTTATATCAGACAGGTAGACAGTTCCCCCTCACACTGTGTTATATCAGACAGGTAGACAGCTCCCCTCACACTGTGTTATATCAGACAGGTAGACAGTTCCCCTCACACTGTGTTATATCAGACAGGTAGACAGTTCCCCCTCACACTGTGTTATATCAGACAGGTAGATAGCTCCCCCTCACACTGTGTTATATCAGACAGGTAGACAGTCCCCCTCACACTGTGTTATATCAGACAGGTAGACAGCTCCCCCTCACACTGTGATATATCAGACAGGTAGACAGTCCCCCTCACACTGTGTTATATCAGACAGGTAGACAGTTCCCCTCACACTGTGTTATATCAGACAGGTAGACAGTTCCCCCTCACACTGTGTTATATCAGACAGGTAGACAGCTCCCCTCACACTGTGTTATATCAGACAGGTAGACAGTCCCCCTCACACTGTGTTATATCAGACAGGTAGACAGTCCCCCTCACACTGTGTTATATCAGACAGGTAGACAGTCCCCCTCACACTGTGTTATATCAGACAGGTAGACAGTCCCCCTCACACTGTGTTATATCAGACAGGTAGACAGTCCCCCTCACACTGTGTTATATCAGACAGGTAGACAGTCCCCCTCACACTGTGTTATATCAGACAGGTAGACAGTCCCCCTCACACTGTGTTATATCAGACAGGTAGACAGTTCCCCCTCACACTGTGTTATATCAGACAGGTAGACAGCTCCCCCTCACACTGTGTTATATCAGACAGGTAGACAGTTCCCCTCACACTGTGTTATATCAGACAGGTAGACAACTCCCCTCACACTGTGTTATATCAGACAGGTAGACAGTTCCCCCTCACACTGTGTTATATCAGACAGGTAGACAGCTCCCCTCACACTGTGTAATATCAGACAGGTAGACAGTTCCCCCTCACACTGTGTTATATCAGACAGGTAGACAGTCCCCCTCACACTGTGTTATATCAGACAGGTAGACAGTTCCCCCTCACACTGTGTTATATCAGACAGGTAGACAGCTCCCCTCACACTGTGTAATATCAGACAGGTAGACAGTTCCCCCTCACACTGTGTTATATCAGACAGGTAGACAGTTCCCCCTCACACTGTGTTATGTCAGACAGGTAGACAGTCCCCCTCACACTGTGTTATATCAGACAGGTAGACAGCACCCCCTCACACTGTGTTATATCAGACAGGTAGACAGCTCCCCTCACACTGTGTTATATCAGACAGGTAGACAGCTCCCCTCACACTGTGTTATATCAGACAGGTAGACAGCTCCCCCTCACACTGTGTTATATCAGACAGGTAGACAGCTCCCCCTCACACTGTGTTATATCAGACAGGTAGACAGCTCCCCTCACACTGTGTTATATCAGACAGGTAGACAGCTCCCCTCACACTGTGTTATATCAGACAGGTAGACAGTTCCCCTCACACTGTGTTATATCAGACAGGTAGACAGCTCCCCCTCACACTGTGTTATATCAGACAGGTAGACAGCTCCCATCACACTGTGTTATATCAGACAGGTAGACAGTTCCCCTCACACTGTGTTATATCAGACAGGTAGACAGTTCCCCTCACACTGTGTAATTCATCTTAATTTGTCATTGAAGACTGAGTTGGGGGGGAGGAGAGGATAGAGGCGAGGCGGAGGAGAGGGGGAGGAGAACTCTGAGGTAATTGCTAGCCTGGAGTTCCATTAAGGTGTCATTCCTCTGTTAACATCAGATAAGATCTCCTCTCCTCCAGAATCACCTGCAGCCATTTCTCCACTTTAGCCTGTCCACCTAAGACACACCTGAGAGAGAGAGAGAGAGAGAGAGAGAGAGAGAGAGAGAGAGAGAGAGAGAGAGAGAGAGAGAGAGAGAGAGAGAGAGAGAGAGAGAGAGAGAGAGAGAGAGAGAGAGAGAGAGAGAGAGAGAGAGAGAGAGAGAGAGAGAGAGAGAGAGAGAGAGAGAGAGAGAGAGAGAGAGAGAGAGAGAGACAGAGACAGAGACAGAGACAGAGACAGAGACAGAGAGAGAGAGAGAGAGAGAGAGAGAGAGAGAGAGAGAGAGAGAGAGAGAGAGAGAGACAGAGACAGAGACAGAGACAGAGACAGAGACAGAGACAGAGACAGAGAGAGAGAGAGAGAGAGAGAGAGAGAGAGAGAGAGTTTACTGTTCATTTTTATTGTTTATTTGACTTTTGTATATTACCTACCTCACTTGCTTTGGCAATGTTAACACATGTTTCCCATGCCAATAAAGCCCCTTGAATTGAATTGAATTGAATTGAGAGAGAGAGAGAGAGAGAGAGAGAGAGAGAGAGAGAGAGAGAGAGAGAGAGAGAGAGAGAGAGAGAGAGAGAGAGAGAGAGAGAGAGACCAAATCATGAGAAAATGATAATTACTTGTCACATTGGAAAGATTTAACAAAAAAACAGAGCACACTAGAATGCTATTTGGCCCTAAACAGAGAGTACACAACAACAGAATACCTGACCACTGTGACTGACCCAAACTTAAGGAAAGCTTTGACTATGTACAGACTCAGTGAGCATAGCCTTGCTATTGAGAAACGCCGCCGTAGGCAGACCTGGCTCTCAAGAGAAGACAGGATATGTGCTCACCGCCCACAAAATTAGGTGGAAACTGAGCTGCACTTCCTGACCATATTAGAGACACATATTTCTCTCCGATTACACAGATCCACAAAGAATTTGAAAACCATCCCAATGTTGATAAACTCCCATATCTACAACCCATATTTACGTTGATTTATTTTCACTTTTGTTTATTATCTATTTAAATTGCTTTGGCAATGTTAACATATGTTTCCCATGCCAATAAAGCCCTTAAAATTGAGAGACAGAGACAGAGAGTATTTAACAATATGAACCAATAACTACACACTTTTATCTAATCACTCATTTACAGAATAATGAATACACTAACTGACGTAACTAATATACCAATATATTTTCAGTCCTTTTCTCCAGGTTTTAGGAGCTCCCTGTCCTGTCAGTGTGATGAATGTCCAGCCTGTAGGTTAAGGAGGGAGGAGTCCATTCTGTCAGTGGGGTGTGACAATTCTCTACATGGCTCCATACATCATAGACTATACAGAGTAACTGAGACGGGGGCGCGCACACACACGCACACGCACACACACACACACACACACACACACACACACACACACACACACACACACACACACACACACACACACACACACACACACACACACACACACACACACACACACAGCTCCTCAATCCATATGGCCATACACTCCAGATTCCAACAGTCTGACAGCTCATATAGTTATAGTCTACAGAACAAATCAGTATTTTATGTTGTCACCTTGGTAGAGAGAGATCAGGAAGTTGTTCAAAGATAATTCCTTCCACCAAATCAAATCCACATTTCCAGTAGCATAAATTTACTGACTAATGTAAATGTGAGGTAAATGCATAGTAAGGCTATTATAATATGAGTTAGTAGGCTCTATCTCCAACATGTTCAGTCCCAAGACATTGAAGAGGGATTCCCAGGTTTTATAAACCCCATCGCTCATAACCCCATCGCTCATAACCCCATCGCTCATAAAACCTCTCAGTGTTGCATCTGCTCCCGTGTGTGTGTGTGTGTGTGTGTGTGTGTGTGTGTGTGTGTGTGTGTGTGTGTGTGTGTGTGTGTGTGTGTGTGTGTGTGTGTGTGTGTGTGTGTGTGTGTGTGTGTGTGCGCGTCCGTGTGCGCGTCCGTGTGCGCGTCCGTGTGCGCGTCCGTGTGCGCGTCCGTGTGCGCGTCCGTGTGCGTTCCTGTGCGCGTCCGTGTGCGCGTCCGTGTGCGCGTCCGTGTGCGCGTCCGTGTGTGTGGAGTGTCTTTTACAGGAGCCAGATGAGATGAGAGGAAGAGAGGAAGAGAGGAAGAGAGGTGCTCGCAGGAATAAAGTGCATCAGGTGTCCTCCTGTTGGAACGTTCTGGACGGATTAAGGGATTTGCAGTCGACTGTTATGAACCTGTCAATCAAAGTCACCGACGACCAAAAGAGCAATTTACGACATTACCGCGGTTACGACGGAACCTCGGGGCCGTTGTCATCACAAAGGGTCCGTAACTCCATCATCTGGCCAGGAGAAGTCGTTCAAGCCCACACCGACACTTTAAGGATAAAGACATTACAGACCAGACGGTCGTGACACGGAACACTACAGATTACCACAGCTTCTCAATACCTCTTGACGTGTTCCTTCTGGAATGCTCGTGGTCGGCTGATATATCTACAGGTTTATTTCTGTCCGTCATTTACCTTTCAGTCATCTACAGCAGGAGTGATGGTAGTAGAAGAAGAAGGAGGAGGAGGAGAAGAGAAGGAGAAGAAGGAGAAGGAGAAGAAGGAGAAGATGAAGGAGAAGGAGAAGATGAAGGAGAAGGAGAAGGAGAAGAAGGAGAAGAAGGAGAAGAAGAAGGAGGAGGAGGAGAAGGAGAAGAAGGAGAAGGAGGAGAAGGAGAAGGAGAAGGAGAAGAAGGAGAAGATGAAGGAGAAGATGAAAGAGAAGGAGAAGGAGGAGGAGAAGAAGAAGGAGAAGAAGAAGGAGAAGAAGGAGGAGAAGGAGAAGAAGGAGAAGGAGGAGAAGAAGGAGGAGGAGGAGAAGAAGAAGGAGGAGAAGGAGAAGAAGGAGAAGGAGGAGAAGGAGGAGAAGGAGAAGGAGAAGAAGGAGAAGGAGGATAAGAAGAAGGAGGGGAAGGAGAATGAGAAGGAGGAGAAGGAGGAGAAGGAGGAGGAGGAGAAGGAGGAGAAGGAGAAGGAGAAGGAAAAGAAGGAGAAGGAGGAGAAGAAGAAGGAGGGGACGGAGAAGAAGAAGGAGGGGACGGAGAAGGAGGAGAAGGAGAAGAAGGAGGAGAAGAAGGAGAAGAAGAAGAAGGAGAAGAAGGAGAAGGAGAAGGAGAAGAAGGAGAAGAAGGAGGAGAAGAAGAAGAAGGAGAAGAAGAAGGAGGAGAAGAAGGAGAAGAAGGAGGAGAAGAAGGAGAAGGAGGAGAAGGAGAAGAAGGAGGAGAAGGAGAAGAAGAAGGAGGAGAAGAAGGAGAAGAAGGAGGAGAAGAAGGAGAAGAAGGAAAGACGTAGCTTTAGTTCATGCAGATCAAGATGTCTAAACTAGTGTTATAAAACCTGGTCTTGATGTTCTCTTATCAGAAGCAAAGTGAATCTGATCTTTCTAAAGCTCTGTAGGTATGTGTAGGGAACAATACAGATTCTCAAAGGCCATGCTATCGTCTACCACAGACGTGGAGACATGGCGCCTGCCTGCTTCAAGGCTTCTGGGAGTGTTAGCGATAGAGGCCCGTTGGTGGTGTAATTATGGAACAATTTGTCAGACTACATAACCCAATTGACCCCCCCAGTCACCAGGATGCTACCCGCCCCCCTCATAGTGATAATGGCAAATGAAGACATCTGACTCCACATAACGGAAACAAACTGGGAAAGAAAGCCTCTGTGTCCTGTGTCCCAACATGTGTATTGGTCTCAAGGGACATTGGAATAAAGAGATAATCCCACGAAAGAGAGAGAGGGAGAAAAATAGAGAGGAGAGAGAGAGGGTGGGGGGGTGGAGAGGGGGGAAAGAGAAGAGAGAGAGAGGGTGGGGGGTGGAGAGGCGGGAAAGAGAGGAGAGAGAGAGAGGGTGAGGGGTGGAGAGGGGGGAAAGAGAGGAGAGAGAGGAGAGAGAAAGAGGGGGGTGGAGAGGGGGGAAAGAGAGGAGAGAGAGGAGAGAGAGAGAGGGTGGGGGGTCGAGGGGGTGGAGAGAGAGGAGAGAGAGGAGAGAGAGAGAGGGTGGGGGGTGGAGAGGGGGGAAAGAGAGGAGAGAGAGAGGGTGGGGTGGAGAGGGGGGAAAGAGAGGAGAGAGAGAGGGTGGGGGTGGAGAGGGGGGAAAGAGAGGAGAGAGAGAGGGGAGGGTGGAGAGGGGGAACGAGAGGAGAGAGAGGGGGGGTGGGGGGTGGAGAGGGGTGAAAGAGAGTAGAGAGAGAGGGTGGGGGTGGAGAGGGGGGAAAGAGAGGAAAGAGAGGAGAGAGAAAGAGGGGGGTGGAGAGGGGGGAAAGAGAGGAGACAGACAGAGAGAGAGAGAGAGAGAGAGAGAGGTCATCTCCCTTTGCAATAAAGAGCAGGAACCCCCCCAAAAAACAGAAATACAGACATTGTCATCCTACAAGAAACCTGGTATAGAGGAGATAGACCCACTGGTTGCCCTCTAGGTTACAGAGAGCTGGTAGTCCCATCCACCACACTACCAGGTGTGAAACAGGGAAGAGATTTTGGTATAAAGCAGACCTAACCCACTTTATTAAATTAATCAAAACAGGGACATTTTATGTTTGGTTAGAAATAAATCAGCAAATAATCTCAACAGTGAAAAGAGTGTACTACTGTATAAAGACAGCTTCTCCATCCTGGAGGGGAAATCAACCATTTCCAGACACAGGGACATGTAGTATTCTGTGGCGACCTAAATGCCAGAACTGGACAAGAACCTGACACCCTCAGCACACAGGGGGACAAACACACCTACCTGGAGGTGACAGCATTCCCTCCCCCATATGCCCTCCTAGACTCCACCACGACAACATAACCAACAAATACGGGTCGCAACTCCTGCAGCTCTTCCGGGCGCTGGGTATCACAACCGGCCGTGATTGGGAGTCCGATAGGGCGGCGCACAATTGACCCAGCGTCGTCCGGGTAGGCCGTCATTGTAAATACGAATTTGCTCTTAACTGACTTGCCTAGTTAAATAAAGGTGAAATAAAATTTAAAATTTAAAAACTGAATAATATTAAGAAATGCAATAGATGGAAGGAAAGGAGTCTGGAAATCTCCCCCAAAACAATTAGGCAACAACAAATTCAAGCCCTTCTAGACAATTTCCTGGACAAAACGTTTCACTGTAATAGTGAAGGTGTAAACTTGGCAGTAGAAAACTTAAACAGTATATTTGACTTCTCAGCTTCCTTATCAAATCTAAAAAATGTCAAGCAGACAACCTAAGAAAATGAACAATGACAAATGGTTTGATGAAGAATGCAAAAACCTAAGAAAAAAATTGAGAAACCTGTCCAACCAAAAACAGAGAGACCCGGAAAACCTGAGTCTACGCCTTCACTATGGTGAATCACTAAAACAATACAGAAATACACTACGGAAAAATAAGGAACAGCACGTCAGAAATCCAACCACTTCTGGGAAAACTCTAAACAGACAACAACACGAAGAGTTATCTATCCAAAACAGAAATGATGTATGTATAAACCACTTCTCTAATCTTTTTGGCTCTATAACAAAGAACAAACAGCAAAAACATCTACATAATCAAATACAAATCTTAGAATCAACTATTAAAGACGACCAGAACACACTGGATTCTCCGATTACCTTGAATGAACTACAGGACAGAGCTGAGGATGATGTTAAAGAGTTTAAGTATAGCCAATTTAAACTCTTTAACATCATCCTCAGCTCTGGCATCTTCCCCAATATTTGGAAACAAGGACTGATCACCCCAATCCACAAAAGTGGAGACAAATTTGATCCCAGTAACTACCGTGGGATATGCGTCAACAGCAACCTTGGGAAAATCCTCTGCATTATCATTAACAGCAGACTCGTACATTTCCTCAGTGAAAACAATGTACTGAGTAAATGTCAAATTTGCTTTTTACCAAATTACCGTACGACAGACCACGTATTCACCCTCCACACCCTAATTGACAAGCAAACAAACCAAAACAAAGGCAAAGTCTTCTCATGCTTTGTTGATTTCAGAAAAAAGCGTTAGACTTTATAAACATTATACAGGACATAAAATCCATTTACACAAACAACAAGTTTGCGGTTAAAATTGGCAGAAAACACACACATTTCTTTCCACAGGGCCGTGGGGTGAGACAGGCATGCAGCTTAAGCCCCACCCTCTTCAACATATATATCAACGAATTGGCACTAGAATGGTCTGCAGTACCCGTCCTCACCCTACTAGAATCTGAAGTCAAATGTCTACTGTTTGCTGATGATCTGGTGCTTCCGTCACCAACCAAGGAGGGTCTACAGCAGCACCTAGATCTTCTGCGCAGATTCTGTCAGACCTGGGCCGTGACAGTAAATCTCAGTAAGACAAATTCCACCTAGGCACCATTGTCCTAAAGCACACAAAAAACGATGAATACCTCGGCCTAAACATCAGCGCCACAGGTAACTTCCACAAAGCTGTGAACGATCTGAGAGACAATGCAAGAAGAACCTTCTATGCAATCAAAAGGAAAATCAAATTCGACATACCAATTAAGATCTGGCTAAAAATACTTGAATCAGTTATAGAACCGATTACCCTTCATGGTTGTGAGGTCTGGGGTCCGCTCACCAACCAAGAATTCACAAAATCAGACAAAAACCAAATTGACACTCTGCATGCGGAATTCAGCAAAAAATATTCTCTGTGTACAATGTAGAACACCAAATAATGTATGCAGAGCAGAATTAGGCTGATACTCGCTAATTATGACAATCCAGAAAAGAGACACAACAAAGGAGCTAACCCCTCCACAACAAAGTCCTCACCTACAGAGAGATGAACCTGGAGAAGAGTCCCCTAAGCAAGCTGGTCCTGGGGCTCTGTTCACAAACACAAACAGACCACACAGAGCCCCAGGACAGCAACACAATTAGACCCAACCAAATCATGAGAAAACAAAAAGAAAATTAATTGATACATTGGAAAGAATAGAGAGAGAGAGTAAACTAGAGAGAGAGAGTGAGAGAGAGAGAGGGAGAGAGAGAGAGTGAGAGAGAGAGAGAGACAGACAGAGAGGGAGAGAGAGACGGAGAGAGAGAGAGAGAGAGAGAAAGAGAGAGAGAGAGAGAGAGAGAGAGAGAGAGAGAGAGAAAGAGAGAGAGAGAGAGAGACGGACAGAGAGGGAGAGAGAGACGGAGAGATAGAGAGAGAGAGAGAGAGAGAGAGAGAGAGAGAGAGAGAGAGAGAGAGAGAGAGAGAGAGAGAGAGAGATCACCAAAACCTCCCTGACCTGTCTTCACCTTCTGTGTCAATCCTTCACCTCCTGATTGGAGAGGTGTCAGCGAGGGGAGGAAGAGATGACTAGCAGAGAGAGGGGGATGAGAAGGAGGGGGGTGGAGATGAACGGATCACCTTGCCAGATCCGCTGTGAAGGCCTCCGCTACGTGCACTTAGTGTTTCAGGACAACTCAACACATAGGATGGCAGGCGGCAAACCTGGGTTCAAATACTATTTGAAATCTTTCAGAAGCATTTCCTTGAGCCTGCCTGGAGTGCCAGATTGTAAGGATTTTCTCTTTTACAACTATTCTATTGGTTCAATTGTGCCAGGCAAGCTCTACTAATCTTTACTAAAGTATTTGAAATGATTTCAAATAGTATCTGAACCCAGGTCTGGGGTAAGGTGGAGGGGTGAGGAGTGTTCCTTGCTCCCTGGGGCGACACTTATGTCCTGTCCTGGACCCCATTGTCATCTGACAGCCTGTCGTCTCTCAGCTTCTCCTCTCCTCTGTGAGCTGCTATACGCCTGGAGGAAACACACTTCCTCTCTACACATTCTTCCACCGTCCATTACCCCCCGAGAGGAGAGGGGGAGGAGGGAGAGGGACGAGTTCCGCCGAGAGGAGAGGGGGAGGAGGGAGAGGGACTAGTTCCCCCTGAGAGGAGAGGGGGAGGAGGGTGAGGGCCGAGTACCCCCTGAGAGGAGAGGGTGAGGTCTGAGAGACTAGTACCCCCCGAGAGGAGAGGGGGAGGAGGGAGAGGGACGAGTTCCGCCGAGAGGAGAGGGGGAGGAGGGAGAGGGACTAGTTCCCCCTGAGAGGAGAGGGGGAGGAGGGAGAGGGCCGAGTACCCCCTGAGAGGAGAGGGGGAGGAGGGAGAGGGCCGAGTACCCCCTGAGAGGAGAGGGGGAGGAGGGAGAGGGACGAGTTCCACCGAGAGGAGAGGGTGAGGAGGGAGAGGGATGAGTTCCCCCTGAGAGGAGAGGGTGAGGTCTGAGGGACTAGTTCCCCCTGAGAGGAGAGGGGGAGGAGGGAGAGGGACTAGGTCCACCGAGAGGAGAGGGGGAGGAGGGAGAGGGACGAGTACCCCCTGAGAGGAGAGGGGGAGGTCTGAGGGACTCTGAGTCCCAGTCCAGGTCAGGGGTGTATCAATGTCAGGGTCTGAAATGACAGGGCTTGTCAAATAGCAGTAGGCCCTTCAATTAAAGGACAGGTTGCACAGTATATTTCCACAAATCTAACGATGTAGGTTGATGATATTCAATCAAAACGTTTTTTTATGCAAAAGTTCAACATATATATACAATTCAATTTTGTCATTTTGAATTACATTATCATAGACTCATACACGAATAATACATTGTGGCTTTGACGTCAAGAGAGGAACGGCCTGGTGGTGGAACGGCCTGGCGGAGGAACGGCCTGGTGGAGGAACGGCCTGGTGGAGGAACGGCCTGGTGGTGGAACGGCCTGGTGGAGGAACGGCCTGGTGGAGGAACGGCCTGGTGGAGGAACGGCCTGGTGGAGGAACGGCCTGGTGGAGGAACGGCCTGGTGGAGGAACGGCCTGGTGGAGGAACGGCCTGGTGGTGGAACGGCCTGGTGGTGGAACGGCCTGGTGGAGGAACGGCCTGGTGGAGGAACGGCCTGGTGGTGGAACGGCCTGGTGGAGGAACGGCCTGGTGGAGGAACGGCCTGGTGGAGGAACGGCCTGGTGGAGGAACGGCCTGGTGGAGGAACGGCCTGGTGGAGGAACGGCCTGCTGGAGGAACGGCCTGGTGGAGGAACGGCCTGGTGGAGGAACGGCCTGCTGGAGGAACGGCCTGGTGGAGGAACGGCCTGCTGGAGGAACGGCCTGCTGGAGGAACGGCCTGGTGGTGGAACGGCCTGGTGGAGGAACGGCCTGGTGGTGGAACGGCCTGGTGGAGGAACGGCCTGGTGGAGGAACGGCCTGCTGGAGGAACGGCCTGGTGGTGGAACGGCCTGGTGGAGGAACGGCCCGGTGGAGGTACGGCCCGGTGGAGGAACGGCCCGGTGTAGGAACGGCCCGGTGGAGGAACGGCCCGGTGGTGGAACGGCCCGGTGGAGGAACGGCCCGGTGGAGGAACGGCCCGGTGGAGGAATGCTGGAAGCTGGGAAGAAAGTGGTACCACAGACTGGTGCTTCAGTCATATGCCTCACCTTGTCCTAAATGATGAAGATGGCTACCAACAGTAGAAGAGTCACCATGAAACTGAGGCAAAACAAATGGTTCTGTGCCCACAGTCAATGTGGGCACCAAGTCCACTGACACCATTGGTGTGTTACTGCATCATGACGGGTGGGCTTCAGTGATGCATGTGAATGACTAGGTACTAAAGTATACAAAGTTTTGTCATGTTATGTTGCTAGGATATTATTTATAAAAAAAGCAAAGATGGCAAGCTGTCTAAGTGCACAGATCCATGAAAAACTAACTGTCTCAATCACATGTTGACCTGTTTAAATAAGAAGACAGTACAGAAGTGTCTTGTTTTGGTGGATTATGGAAACAATGTGTATGGATGAGACAGATGCTCCTGGCTGGGTCCATCCATGGCTGTCTGTCTGTAATGCTCTTGGCTGGCTCCATCCATGGTTGTCTGTCTGTAATGCTCTTGGCTGGATCCATGTATGGCTGTCTGTCTGTAATGCTCCTGGCTGGGTCCATCCATGGCTGTCTGTCTGTAATGCTCTTGGCTGGCTCCATCCATGGTTGTCTGTCTGTAATGCTCCTGGCTGGATACATCCATGGCTGTCTGTCTGTAATGCTCTTGGCTGGCTCCATCCATGGTTGTCTGTCTGTAATGCTCTTGGCTGGCTCCATCCATGGTTGTCTGTCTGTAATGCTCTTGGCTGGATCCATCCATGGCTGTCTGTCTGTAATGCTCTTGGCTGGATCCATTCATGGCTGTCTGTCTGCAGTTCTCCTGGCTGGATCCATTCATGGCTGTCTGTCTGTGATGCTCTTGGCTGGATCCATTCATGGCTGTCTGTCTGTAATGCTCTTGGCTGGGTCCATCCATGGTTGTCTGTCTGTAATGCTCTTGGCTGGATCCATCCATTGCTGTCTGTCTGTA
The DNA here is from genome assembly GCF_045679555.1 of Salvelinus alpinus. Classification (NCBI taxonomy): domain Eukaryota; kingdom Metazoa; phylum Chordata; class Actinopteri; order Salmoniformes; family Salmonidae; genus Salvelinus; species Salvelinus alpinus. The sequence continues at coordinate 100,647,810 of NC_092088.1, forward strand.
ATGCTCTTGGCTGGATCCATGTATGTCTGTGTGTCTGTGATACCAGCACACCTCACTGAGTGCAATGTATGGCAAATATGTGATCCTCCTGGGACGGGGGCCAACGGGGGCCGGAGCCTGCTGTTTCAGAGACTACACCATGTCAGGGTGATGTATGTGATGCAGTAACACTAGCTCCGGGTAGACATAGGGGGGGAAGCAGTACCTCGCTGGCTGTCCAACCAGCCCCTCAGATCCCTGGGACAGAGATATAGGGGCCGCATGTAAACATTTGAGACGTGTCAGTCACTTCTCTGAAAGGTGATTTATCATCATCACCAAGCTAACTGGGTCCTCTACCCTGACCCTGGTGTTCTACCCTAACCCTGACCCTGTACCCTAACCCTGACCCTGGTGTTCTACCCTAACCCTGACCCTGTACCCTAACCCTGACCCTGGTGTTCTACCCTGACCCTGGTGTTCTACCCTAACCCTGACCCTGTACCCTAACCCTGACCCTGGTGTTCTACCCTGACCCTGGTGCTGTACCCTGACCCTGGTGTTCTACCCTGACCCTGGTGTTCTACCCTAACCCTGGTGTTCTACCCTGACCCTGGTGCTGTACCCTGACCCTGGTGTTCTACCCTAACCCTGGTGCTCTACCCTGACCCTGACCCTGGTGCTGTACACTGACACCTGGTGTTCTACCCTGACCCTGGTGTTCTACCTTAACCCTGTTGTTCTACCTTAACCCTGGAGTTCTACCCTGACCCTGGTGTTCTACCCTGACCCTGGTGTTCTACCCTAACCCTGGTGTTCTACCTTAACCCTGGTGTTCTACCTTAACCCTGGTGTTCTACCCTGACCCTGGTGTTCTACCTTAACCCTGGTGTTCTACCCTGACCCTGGTGTTCTACCTTAACCCTAGTGTTCTACCTTAACCCTGGTAGCCTACCCTGATCCTGGTGCTCTACCCTAACCCTGGTGCTCTACCCTAACCCTGGTAGTTTACCTTAACCCTGGTGCTCTACCCTGACCCTGGTGATCTACCTTAACCCTGGTAGCCTACCCTGATCCTGGTGCTCTACCCTAACCCTGGTGTTCTACCTTAACCCTGGTAGCCTACCCTGATCCTGGTGCTCTACCCTAACCCTGGTGTTCTACCTTAACCCTGGTAGCCTACCCTGATCCTGGTTCTCTACCCTAACCCTGGTGTTCTACCTTAACCCTGGTAGCCTACCCTGATCCTGGTGCTCTACCCTAACCCTGGTGTTCTACCTTAACCCTGGTAGCCTACCCTGATCCTGGTGCTCTACCCTAACCCTGGTGTTCTACCTTAACCCTGGTAGCCTACCCTGATCCTGGTGCTCTACCCTGACCCTGGTAGTCTACCTTAACCCTGGTGCTCTACCTTGACCCTGGAAGTCTACCTTAACCCTGGTGCTCTACCCTGACCCTGGTAGTCTACCTTAACCCTGGTGCTCTACCCTAACCCTGGTGCTCTACCCTGACCATGGTAGTCTACCTTAACCCTGGTAGCCTACCCTGATCCTGGTGCTCTACCCTAACCCTGGTGTTCTACCTTAACCCTGGTAGCCTACCCTGATCCTGGTGCTCTACCCTAACCCTGGTGTTCTACCTTAACCCTGGTAGCCTACCCTGATCCTGGTGCTCTACCCTGACCCTGGTAGTCTACCTTAACCCTGGTGCTCTACCCTGACCCTGGAAGTCTACCTTAACCCTGGTGCTCTACCCTGACCCTGGTAGTCTACCTTAACCCTGGTGCTCTACCCTAACCCTGGTGCTCTACCCTGACCCTGGTAGTCTACCTTAACCCTGGTGCTCTACCCTGACCCTGGTTGTCTACCCTAACCCTGGTGCTCTACCCTAACCCTGGTAGTCTACCCTAACCCTGGTGCTCTACCCTAACCCTGGTGCTCTACCCTAACCCTGGTGCTCTACCCTAACCCTGGTGATCTACCTTGACTTGACTCATCCATATAAATGACTAATTTCTAATTTACCAGGTTCAGTGCATTTACATTTACATTTAAGTCATTTAGCAGACGCTCTTATCCAGAGCGACTTACAAATTGGTGCATTCACCTTATGATATCCAGTGGAACAACCACTTTACAATAGTGCATCTAACTCATTTAAGGGGGAGGGGGGGGGTTAGGAGGATTACTTTATCCTATCCTAGGTATTCCTTAAAGAGGTGGGGTTTCAGGTGTCTCCGGAAGGTGGTGATTGACTCCGCTGACCTGGTGCAGACATGTTGAGCAGCAGAATGATTTAATTTAACATATAGACCAGAAGCATATCTGTTGAATGGATCCGTCTACTGTTTAACCTAGGACACATCAACTATCTAGTGCAGGCAAATAACAATAACACATAGGACTCAACTTTAACACTGTATCAGTCTGTATCGGTTCATCAGTCTGTATCAGTCTGTATCGGTCTGTATCAGTCTGTATCGGTTCATCAGTCTGTATCAGTCTGTATTGGTCTGTATCAGTCTGTATCGGTCTGTATCGGTCTGTATCGGTCTGTATCGGTCTGTATCGGTCTGTATCGGTCTGTATCAGTCTGTATCGGTCTGTATCGGTCTGTATCAGTCTGTATCGGTCTGTATCGGTCTGTATCGGTCTGTATCAGTCTGTATCGGTCTGTATCGGTCTGTATCAGTCTGTATCAGTCTGTATTGGTCTTTATCGGTCTGTATCGGTCTGTATCAGTCTGTATCAGTCTGTATCGGTTCATCAGTCTGTATCAGTCTGTATTGGTCTGTATCAGTCTGTATCGGTCTGTATCGGTCTGTATCAGTCTGTATCGGTCTGTATCGGTCTGTATCAGTCTGTATCGGTTCATCAGTCTGTATCAGTCTGTATCGGTCTGTATCAGTCTGTATCAGTCTATATCGGTCTGTATTGGTATGTATCGGTCTGTATCGGTCTGTATTGGTATGTATCGGTCTGTATCAGTCTGTATCAGTCTGTATCGGTTCATCAGTCTGTATCAGTCTGTATCAGTCTGTATCGGTCTGAATCGGTCTGTATCAGTCTGTATCGGTCTGTATCTGTCTGTATCAGTCTGTATCGGTCTGTATCAGTCTGTATCAGTCTATATCGGTCTGTATTGGTATGTATCGGTCTGTATCGGTCTGTATTGGTATGTATCGGTCTGTATCAGTCTGTATCAGTCTGTATCGGTTCATCAGTCTGTATCAGTCTGTATCGGTCTGTATTGGTCTGTATCAGTCTGTATCGGTCTGTATTGGTCTGTATCAGTCTGTATCGATCTGTATTGGTCTGTATCAGTCTATATCGGTCTGTATTGGTCTGTATCAGTCTGTATCAGTCTGTGTCTGTGTATCAGTTTGTATCGGGTTGTATCGGTCTGTAGCCGTGTATCTGTTTGTGTCGGCCTGTATCAGTCTTTATCAGTCTGTATCTGTGTATCTGTTTGTGTTGGTCTGTATCTGTCTGTATCAGTCTGTATCAGTCAGTATCGGTCTGTATCAGTCAGTATCGGTCTGTATGCGTGTATCTGTTTGTGTCGGTCTGTATCGGCCTGTATAAGTCTGTTTCAGTCTGTATCTGTTTGTGTTGGTCTGTATCGGTCAGTATCAGTCTGTATCAGTCTGTGTCCGTGTATTAGTCTGTATCAGTCTGTATCGGTCTGTATCCGTCTGTATCAGTCTGTATCTGTTTGTGTTGGTCTGTATCGGTCTGTATCAGTCTGTGTCTGTGTATCAGTTTGTATCGGGCTGTATCGGTCTGTAGCCGTGTATCTGTTTGTGTTGGTCTGTATCAGTCTTTATCTGTCTGTATCGGTCTGTATCAGTCTGTATCAGTCTGTATCAGTCTGTATCGGCCTGTATAAGTCTGTGTCAGTCTGTATCAGTCTGTATCGGCCTGTATAAGTCTGTTTCAGTCTGTATCTGTTTGTGTTGGTCTGTATCGGTCAGTATCAGTCTGTATCAGTCTGTGTCCGTGTATCAGTCTGTATCAGTCTGTATCGGTCTGTATCAGTCTGTATCAGTCTGTATCTGTTTGTGTTGGTCTGACAGCAGGCTAATGTTCCTATAGACTCAGTAAGGCCAGCAGGCTAATGTTCCTATAGACTCAGTAAGGCCAGCAGGATAATGTTCCTATAGACTCAATAAGGCCAGCAGGCTAATGTTCCTATAGACTCAGTAAAGCCAGCAGGATAATGTTCCTATAGACTCAATAAGGCCAGCAGGCTAATGTTCCTATAGACTCAGTAAAGCCAGCAGGATAATGTTCCTATAGACTCAATAAGGCCAGCAGGCTAATGTTCCTATAGACTCAGTAAGGCCAGCAGGCTAATGTTCCTATAGACTCAGTAAGACCAGCAGGCTAATGTTCCTATAGACTCAGTAAGGCCAGCAGGCTAATGTTCCTATAGACTCAGTAAGGCCAGCAGGCTAATGTTCCTATAGACTCAGTAAGGCCAGCAGGCTAATGCTCCTATCGACTCAGTAAAGCCAGCAGGCTAATGTTCCTATAGACTCAGTAAGGCCAGCAGGCTAATGTTCCTATAGACTCAGTAAGGCCAGCAGGCTAATGTTCCTATAGACTCAGTAAGGCCAGCAGGCTAATGTTCCTATCCACCCAGTAAGGACAGCAGGCTAATGTTCCTATAAACTCAGTAAGGCCAGCAGGCTAATATTCCTATCGACTCAGTAAGGCAAGCAGGCTAATGTTCCTATCGACTCAGTAAGGACAGCAAGCTAATGTTCCTATCCACTCAATAAGGCCAGCAGGCTAATGTTCCTATCCACTCAGTAAGGCCAGCAGGCTAATGTTCCTATCCACCCAGTAAGGCCAGCAGGCTAATTTTCCTATAGACTCAGTAAGGCCAGCAGGCTAATGTTCCTATCGACTCAGTAAGGCCAGCAGGCTAATGTTCCTATCCCCTCAATAAGGCCAGCAGGCTAATGTTCCTATCCACTCAGTAAGGCCAGCAGGCTAATGTTCCTATCCACCCAGTAAGGCCAGCAGGCTAATGTTCCTATAGACTCAGTAAGGCCAGCAGGCTAATGTTCCTATCGACTCAGTAAGGACAGCAGGCTAATGTTCCTATCCACTCAATAAGGCCAGCAGGCTAATGTTCCTATCCACTCAGTAAGGCCAGCAGGCTAATGTTCCTATCTACCCAGTAAGGCCAGCAGGCTAATGTTCCTATAGACTCAGTAAGACTCAGTAAGGCCAGCAGGCTAATGTTCCTATAGACTCAGTAAGGCCAGCAGGCTAATGTTCCTATCCACTCAGTAAGGCCAGCAGGCTAATGTTCCTATAGACTCAGTAAGGCCAGCAGGCTAATGTTCCTATAGACTCAGTAAGGCCAGCAGGCTAATGTTCCTATAGACTCAGTAAGGCCAGCAGGCTAATGTTCCTATCGACTCAGTAAGACCAGTAGGCTAATGTTCCTATCCACTCAGTAAGGCCAGCAGGCTAATGTTCCTATCCACAAAGTAAGGCCAGCAGGCTAATGTTCCTATCCACTCAGTAAGGCCAGCAGGCTAATGTTCCTATCCACTCAGTAAGGACAATAAAGTCAGTAAGTAAGGTTTAGGCTACTACATGATACTCACATTTCTCTGTACCCATCATGAGGTTGCTACAACCTAGTGTAACCGATGTGAAATGGCTAGATAATTAGCAGGGTGCGCGCTAATAGCATTTCAATCGGTGACATCACTCGCTCTGAGACCTTGAAGTAGTTGTTCCCCTTGCTCTGCAAGCGCCGCGGATTTTGTGGAGTGATGGGTAACGATGCTTCGAGGGTGGCTGTTGTCTATGTGTGCAGAGGGTCCCTGGTTCGGGGCGAGGAGAGGGACAGAAGCTATACTGTTACACTAGCCTATGAATGAACGTTTACATTGTAGGTGCACAGGTTGAGAGACATTTTTGTAATCAAGGTGACAGACAGTGACACATTCAATACCGCCTTGCACACTCTTGCCTGCATCTAGCTGATCTATGGTGTAATCATTAGTCCAACCGTTGCAAAAGATGGTTTCTATTGGACAAATTTTTCCTTTCGCTTGTGGACTTCAGTGCACAACACATCAGCAGTCTGTGACCAGGAGAAAAAACCTTTCCAAGCCAAACCTTCATATCATAACCGCTAACCGCTACACACAGCCTACATCGCTGTCACCATATTAGCTAAAGTCAAGTCAACAATATAGAACCAAGGTCTGTATTTAGTTACAGATGCCTATAGAAGGTCTGTATTTAGCTACAGAGGCATATAGAAGGTCTGTATTTAGTTACAGAGGCCTATAGAAGGTCTGTATTTAGCTACAGAGGCCTATAGAAGGTCTGTATTTAGCTACAGAGGCCTATAGAAGGTCTGTATTTAGTTACAGAGGCCTATAGAAGGTCTGTATTTAGTTACAGAGGCCTATAGAAGGTCTGTATTTAGTTACAGGGGCCTATAGAAGGTCTGTATTTAGCTACAGAGGCCTACAGAAGGTCTGTATTTAGTTACAGAGGCCTATAGAAGGTCTGTATTTAGTTACAGAGGCCTATAGAAGGTCTGTATTTAGCTACAGATGCCTATTGAAGGTCTGTATTTAGCTACAGAGGCCTACAGAAGGTCAAAGGTCATCAGGTAGTGGGGAATGGGTTGGGAAATTATTCAAGAAGAAAAGCAAGAGAAACACTTGAAGTCATGAAGGAATGTCTACCCTGGGGATGTGTTCCCCCTCTCTCCCTTCTCCTGCTCTCAACTTACCCGCGTCTCTTCCTCTGCTACTTGTTTAACAATAGCCTTATAATCATCACGTTATCACAAAATCATATTAAAATCATTTTAGAGCTCTAGTCAATCAGATTCGCGCTAGTCATAACCCGCATAGCTAGCTGGGTGTTTGTGTCCGAGGTGGAACGCGTTAGAGCTGTCAAATCCACAAGCGGCGCCTGGTATTATATCTATCGCGGACATTGCCGCTGACTGCACAGAGTTGCGTTCGTAGGGATCCCATGTAGCCGTGTTGACAAGTTGGAACACTGGAATGTGTGATGTAATCTACACCTGGATTAGACCGACGGAAATACTATATTATATAATTTAATGATTTTTAGTTTGAGTTATTATTTTTTTATACGCTTTCTCCTTCTGAACTTTCTAAGGAGAGTGTGGGACGGTGTGGCCTCGTGACAATGACAGCTTCCATGCAGCTCCACCTCCGCCAAAACATCAGCTATGTGGGACCGCCAAAACATCAGCTATGTGGGACCGCCAAAACATCAGCTATGTGGGACCGCCAAAACATCAGCTATGTGGGACCGCCAAAACATCAGCTATGTGGGACCGCCAAAACATCAGCTATGTGGGACCGCCAAAACATCAGCTATGTGGGACCGCCAAAACATCAGCTATGTGGGACCGCCAAAACATCAGCTATGTGGGACCGCCAAAACATCAGCTATGTGGGACCGCCAAAACATCAGCTATGTGGGTGTCCTATCGCTGGTTAACAATCTGATTGAATTCAGGCCTTAAAAGTCTAAAATAAACTGTGTTTGTAATGCTGATCAATCCAATACTGTTGTTATGTTTTGGTATGTGCCATTTAGCCTGGGTACCGTTACATTGTACTGTAGGCCTGCTGTTAGCCTGGGTACCGTTACATTGTACTGTAGGCCTGCTGTTAGCCTGGGTACCGTTACATTGTACTGTAGGCCTGCTGTTAGCCTGGGTACCCTTACATTGTACTGTAGATCTGCTGTTAGCCTGGGTACCGTTACATTGTACTGTTGGCCTGCTGTTAGCCTGGGTACCCTTACATTGTATTGTTGGCCTGCTGTTAGCCTGGGTACCGTTACATTGTACTGTAGATCTGCTGTTAGCCTGGGTACCGTTACATTGTACTGTAGGCCTGCTGTTAGCCTGGGTACCGTTACATTGTACTGTAGGCCTGCTGTTAGCCTGGGTACCGTTACATTGTACTGTAGGCCTGCTGTTAGCCTGGGTACCGTTACATTGTACTGTTGGCCTGCTGTTAGCCTGGGTACCGTTACATTGTACTGTAGGCCTGCTGTTAGCCTGGGTACCGTTACATTGTACTGTAGGCCTGCTGTTAGCCTGGGTACCGTTACATATAGGCCGTCATTGTAAAATAAGAATTTGTTCTTAACTGACTTGCCTAGTTAAATAAAGGTTCAATTACACATTTAAAAATGAAATGTTTTCCAAGAATAACCAGAATAACCAGTTCACAACCTGTCCAGCAGAGGGCGCTATACCCTCTTTCTCCATTCTTCAGAAACCCCTCTCACCCTACCTCGTCATACCAAAGTCAAATCAAGAGAGACGATTCCGAAACGCTATAAAATGTGAGATGTATGGGAACCATGTTGGCTGAGAAATCCTCACCAATGATTTATCCTACCACGCCTTTCAACGTGAGGGCTGGTCAGACATGTTGGCTAAGAAATCCTCACCAATGATTTATCCTACCACGCCTTTCAACGTGAGGGCTGGTCAGACATGCCTTCTAGATTGAACTGTGAGATTCAGGTGAGTGTGGGGTTGTGATGAAGATGACAGAAACAATGAAATATAGTGAACACTGACGACACATGGTCCGTCCCAAATGGGACCATGTTCCCTGTAGGGTCCTGGTCAAAAGTAGTGCACTATGAAGGGAATAGGTTGCACATTGGGACGCAGCCATGATCTAGTCTAGTATTCCATTTGGGACGCAGGCATGTCTAGTCTAGTGTTCCATTTGGGACGCAGTCATGATCTAGTCTAGTATTCCATTTGGGACGCATCCCATGATCTAGTATAGTGTTCCATTTGGGACGCATCCCATGATCTAGTATAGTACTCCATTTGGGACACAGGCATGATCTAGTCTAGTATTCCATTTGGGACGCATCCCATGATCTAGTCTAGTATTCCATTTGGGACGCATCCCATGATCTAGTATAGTACTCCATTTGGGACGCAGGCATGATCTAGTCTAGTATTCCATTTGGGACGCATCCCATGATCTAGTCTAGTGTTCCATTTGGGACGCAGTCATGATCTAGTCCAGTATTCCATTTGGGACGCATCCCATGATCTAGTCTAGTATTCCATTTGGGACGCAGACATGATCTAGTCTAGTATTCCATTTGGGACGCAGGCATGATCTAGTCTAGTATTCCATTTGGGACGCATCCCATGATCTAGTCTAGTGTTCCATTTGGGACGCAGGCATGATCTAGTCTAGTGTTCCATTTGGGACGCAGCCATGATCTAGTCTAGTATTCCATTTGGGACGCAGACATGATCTAGTCTAGTATTCCATTTGGGACGCAGACATGATCTAGTCAAGTATTCCATTTGGGACGCAGTCATGATCTAGTCTAGTATTCCATTTGGGACGCAGCATGATCTAGTCTAGGAGATGAAGTATTTCCCATGCAGACAATGCACGTACTATAGAGTCTGTATCATGACAATGTGTGTTAGTAGAGCTGGGCAGAAGTATGTACTGTACAGATCTGGGCCTGTAGTCGTAAAGCATAGTAGGAGATCTGATCTAGGACCAGGTCCCTTCTGTCCAGATGACCTTTATTTATTAGGACCTGAAAGGCTAAACTGATCCTAGATATGCACTCCTACTCTGAGACGTACTAAATGTAATGTCCAATTGAAAATAACGTCAAATATAAGTTCAAATGGCACTCAATGTAACGGTACCCAGGCTAACAGCAGGCCTACAGTACAATGTAACGGTACCCAGGCTAACAGCAGGTCTACAGTACAATGTAACGGTACCCAGGCTAACAGCAGGTCTACAGTACAATGTAACGGTACCCAGGCTAACAGCAGGTCTACAGTACAATGTAACAGTACCCAGGCTAAAAACAGGTCTACAGTACAATGTAACGGTACCCAGGCTAACAGCAGATCTACAGTACAATGTAACAGTAACCAGGCTAACAGCAGGCCTACAGTACAATGTAACGGTACCCAGGCTAACAGCAGGCCTACAGTACAATGTAACGGTACCCAGGCTAACAGCAGGTCTACGTAAAGTACAATGTAACGGTACCCAGGCTAACAGCAGGCCTACAGTACAATGTAACGGTACCCAGGCTAACAGCAGGTCTACAGTACAATGTAACGGTACCCAGGCTAACAGCAGGTCTACAGTACAATGTAACGGTACCCAGGCTAACAGCAGGTCTACAGTACAATGTAACAGTACCCAGGCTAAAAACAGGTCTACAGTACAATGTAACGGTACCCAGGCTAACAGCAGATCTACAGTACAATGTAACAGTAACCAGGCTAACAGCAGGCCTACAGTACAATGTAACAGTAACCAGGCTAACAGCAGGCCTACAGTACAATGTAACAGTAACCAGGCTAACAGCAGGTCTACAGTACAATGTAACGGTACCCAGGCTAACAGCAGGTCTACAGTACAATGTAACAGTAACCAGGCTAACAGCAGGCCTACAGTACAATGTAACGGTACCCAGGCTAACAGCAGGTCTACAGTACAGTACAATGTGACAGTATGCAGGCTAACAGCAGGCCTACAGTCTTTCTAGGGAGTTTTCCCTAGCCACCGTGCTTCTACACCTGCATTGCTTGCTGTTTGGGGTTTTAGGCTGGGTTTCTGTACAGCACTTCGCGATATTAGCTGATGTACGAAGGGCTATATAAAATAAACTTGATTTGATTTGACACAGTACAATGGTATGGTACCCTGGCTAACAACAGGCCTACAGTACATTACAATGAACAATTATTTATTCCATTGATTCAGCCCCAAGCAACCAAGCATTTTTCCCCAACATGTTATTGTGACGTCCACTTCACTGTTAAGACGGCAAAGTTGATCATTTGGTCTCATAAATCCCGTTCCGCTTCAGCACCTAGTTGGTTACGGGACTAAAACATTTCAGTAGGTGACTCCAAACATTTTTCCTTGTGCCTTTTTCCAACTGCTTTTCTAATCCTTTAAGTGTGACTCAAACACTTAACAAAGGAATGCTTCTCCGCCGTGCGTAAGCGGTCGCCCGCTGTGGAGAGAGCTCTCTCTCTCTTGTCTCTCTGCCATAAGATGTCAAAGGAATCAATCCAGATTTCTCAAGGATCTGTCTGTGACCTCAGAGGGTCAAGCATCACACACAGCACCACAGAAGACCTCTGTTCAAACACTATTTCGTCTTTTGACTACTTTAGCCTGCCTGCAGGACCCTATGGGGCGGAGTTTGAACTTTTACAACACTTTTATTGGTTCCAATGCGGCAGGCAAACTAAATCAATCACACATAAACTATTTGAAATGATTACGAATAGTGTTTGTACCCATGTCTCCTTCACAGTAAGGCCCTGGGAACAGAGACTGGTGTCTTCACAGTAAGGCCCTGAGAACAGAGTCTGGTGCCTTCACAGTAAGGCCCTGAGAACAGACTGGCCTCCTTCACAGTAAGTCCCTGGGAACAGAGATTGGCCTCCTTCACAGTAAGGCCCTGGGAACAGAGGCTGGTGCCTTCACAGTAAGGCCCTGAGAACAGAGGCTGGTGTCTTCACAGTAAGGCCCTGAGAACAGAGGCTGTTCTCCTTCACAGTAAGGCCCTGGGAACAGAGATTGGCCTCCTTCACAGTAAGGCCCGGGGAACAGAGACTGGCCTCCTTCACAGTAAGGCCCTGGGAACAGAGGCTGGTGCCTTCACAGTAAGGCCCTGAGAACAGAGGCTGGTCTCCTTCACAGTAAGGCCCTGGGAACAGAGACTGGCCTCCTTCACAGTAAGACCCTGAGAACAGAGGCTGGTGTCTTCACAGTAAGGCCCTGCGAACAGACTGGCCTCCTTCACAGTAAGGCCCTGGGAACAGAGGCTGGTGCCTTCACAGTAAGGCCTTGGGAACAGAGGCTATTCTCCTTCACAGTAAGGCCCTGGGAACAGAGTCTGGTGCCTTCACAGTAAGACCCTGGGGAACAGAGTCTGGTGCCTTCACAGTAAGGCCCTGGGGAACAGAGTCTGGTGCCTTCACAGTAAGGCCCTGGGAACAGAGGCTATTCTCCTTCACAGTAAGGCCCTGGGAACAGAGTCTGGTGTCCTCACAGTAAGGCCCTGGGAACAGAGTCTGGTGCCTTCACAGTAAGGCCCTGAGAACAGAGTCTGGTGCCTTCACAGTAAGGCCCTGGGAACAGAGTCTGGTGCCTTCACAGTAAGGCCCTGAGAACAGAGTCTGGTGGAAACCCAGATGATTTCTATGCAGTTCAGTGGATTTCATAACAGTTGATCTTATAGATGTTACTTTAAATGAAGTCTGTTTGACAGTTTGTTATCTGATAGCATGACAGACCTCTGCTATAGTGTCAAGAGTATTATCATATCAAATTAAAATATTTTTTGAGAGAGCTTTGAAAGAGATCTGATGTGAAAGAGATCTGATGTAATTGGTCAAAAGAATTGGGCTGCCCGTATAAACACAGCCACAGTGACCTGAAAAGAAATAAAACAGGATTAAAGAAGACTGCATTTGTCACATATTAACCACGTAGCTGCGGAATTTGGTATTTGACATTTAAAAAATGTGTCACTATGAACTGATCTTTATTGGTTCGAAGTGTTTTAGTCTATAAATCTTCCATCTGAAGTTAAACACATGTTTAGTGTGTATTTCTGAGCGAATCCACAGGTGCAATATTTATTCACGTTGTGAATGACTGAGACTGTACAGTTTGAGGATGTTTATTGTTTACTTTCTACCACTGTACAGTTTGAGGATGTTTATTGTTTACTTTCTACCACTGTACAGTTTGAGGATGTTTATTGTTTACGTTCTACCACTGTACAGTTTGAGGATGTTTATCGTTTACTTTCTACCACTGTACAGTTTGAGGATGTTTATTGTTTACTTTCTACCAGTTTGAGGATGTTTATTGTTTACTTTCCACCACTGTACAGTTTGAGGATGTTTATTGTTCACTTTCTACCACTGTACAGTTTGAGGATGTTTATTGTTTACTTTCTACCAGTTTGAGGATGTTTATTGTTTACTTTCTACCACTGTACAGTTTGAGGATGTTTATCGTTTACTTTCTACCACTGTACAGTTTGAGGATGTTTATTGTTTACTTTCTACCAGTTTGAGGATGTTTATTGTTTACTTTCCACCACTGTACAGTTTGAGGATGTTTATCGTTTACTTTCTACCACTGTACAGTTTGAGGATGTTTATTGTTTACTTTCTACCAGTTTGAGGATGTTTATTGTTTACTTTCTACCAGTTTGAGGATGTTTATTGTTTACTTTCTACCACTGTACAGTTTGAGGATGTTTATTGTTTACTTTCTACCACTGTACAGTTTGAGGATGTTTATTGTTTACTTTCTACCACTGTACAGTTTGAGGATGTTTATCGTTTACTTTCTACCACTCTACAGTTTGAGGATGTTTATCGTTTACTTTCTACCACTGTACAGTTTGAGGATGTTTATCGTTTACTTTCTACCACTGTACAGTTTGAGGATGTTTATTGTTTACTTTCTACCAGTTTGAGGATGTTTATTGTTTACTTTCCACCACTGTACAGTTTGAGGATGTTTATTGTTCACTTTCTACCACTGTACAGTTTGAGGATGTTTATTGTTTACTTTCTACCAGTTTGAGGATGTTTATTGTTTACTTTCTACCACTGTACAGTTTGAGAATGTTTATCGTTTACTTTCTACCACTGTACAGTTTGAGGATGTTTATTGTTTACTTTCTACCAGTTTGAGGATGTTTATTGTTTACATTCCACCACTGTACAGTTTGAGGATGTTTATCGTTTACTTTCTACCACTGTACAGTTTGAGGATGTTTATTGTTTACTTTCTACCAGTTTGAGGATGTTTATTGTTTACTTTCTACCAGTTTGAGGATGTTTATTGTTTACTTTCTACCACTGTACAGTTTGAGGATGTTTATTGTTTACTTTCTACCACTGTACAGTTTGAGGATGTTTATTGTTTACTTTCTACCACTGTACAGTTTGAGGATGTTTATCGTTTACTTTCTACCACTCTACAGTTTGAGGATGTTTATCGTTTACTTTCTACCACTGTACAGTTTGAGGATGTTTATCGTTTACTTTCTACCACTGTACAGTTTGAGGATGTTTATTGTTTACTTTCTACCAGTTTGAGGATGTTTATTGTTTACTTTCCACCACTGTACAGTTTGAGGATGTTTATTGTTCACTTTCTACCACTGTACAGTTTGAGGATGTTTATTGTTTACTTTCTACCAGTTTGAGGATGTTTATTGTTTACTTTCTACCACTGTACAGTTTGAGGATGTTTATCGTTTACTTTCTACCACTGTACAGTTTGAGGATGTTTATTGTTTACTTTCTACCAGTTTGAGGATGTTTATTGTTTACATTCCACCACTGTACAGTTTGAGGATGTTTATCGTTTACTTTCTACCACTGTACAGTTTGAGGATGTTTATTGTTTACTTTCTACCAGTTTGAGGATGTTTATTGTTTACTTTCTACCAGTTTGAGGATGTTTATTGTTTACTTTCTACCACTGTACAGTTTGAGGATGTTTATTGTTTACTTTCTACCACTGTACAGTTTGAGGATGTTTATTGTTTACTTTCTACCACTGTACAGTTTGAGGATGTTTATCGTTTACTTTCTACCACTCTACAGTTTGAGGATGTTTATCGTTTACTTTCTACCACTGTACAGTTTGAGGATGTTTATTGTTTACTTTCTACCACTGTACAGTTTGAGGATGTTTATCGTTTACTTTCTACCACTGTACAGTTTGAGAATGTTTATTGTTTACTTTCTACCACTGTACAGTTTGAGGATGTTTATTGTTCACTTTCTACCACTGTACAGTTTGAGGATGTTTATTGTTCACTTTCTACCACTGTACAGTTTGAGGATGTTTATTGTTCACTTTCTACCACTGTACAGTTTGAGAATGTTTATTGTTCACTTTCTACCACTGTACAGTTTGAGGATGTTTATTGTTCACTTTCTACCACTGTACAGTTTGAGAATGTTTATTGTTTACTTTCTACCACTGTACAGTTTGAGGATGTTTATCGTTTACTTTCTACCACTGTACAGTTTGAGGATGTTTATTGTTTACTTTCTACCACTGTACAGTTTGAGGATGTTTATCGTTTACTTTCTACCACTGTACAGTTTGAGGATGTTTATTGTTTACTTTCTACCACTGTACAGTTTGAGAATGTTTATTGTTTACTTTCTACAACTGTACAGTTTGAGGATGTTTATTGTTTACTTTCTACCAGTTTGAGGATGTTTATTGTTTACTTTCCACCACTGTACAGTTTGAGGATGTTTATCGTTTACTTTCTACCACTGTACAGTTTGAGGATGTTTATTGTTTACTTTCTACCACTGTACAGTATGAGGATGTTTATTGTTTACTTTCTACCACTGTACAGTTTGAGGATGTTTATCGTTTACTTTCTACCACTGTACAGTTTGAGGATGTTTATTGTTTACTTTCTACCACTGTACAGTTTGAGGATGTTTATTGTTTACTTTCTACCACTGTACAGTTTGAGGATGTTTATTGTTCACTTTCTACCACTGTACAGTTTAAGGATGTTTATTGTTTACTTTCTACCACTGTACAGTATGAGAATGTTTATTGTTTACTTTCTACCACTGTACAGTTTGAGGATGTTTATTGTTTACTTTCTACCACTGTACAGTTTGAGGATGTTTATCGTTTACTTTCTACCACTGTACAGTTTGAGGATGTTTATTGTTTACTTTCTACCACTGTACAGTTTGAGGATGTTTATCGTTTACTTTCTACCACTGTACAGTTTGAGGATGTTTATTGTTTACTTTCTACCACTGTACAGTTTGAGGATGTTTATTGTTTACTTTCTACAACTGTACAGTTTGAGAATGTTTATTGTTTACTTTCTACCACTGTACAGTTTGAGGATGTTTATTGTTTACTTTCTACCACTGTACAGTTTGAGGATGTTTATTGTTCACTTTCTACCACTGTACAGTTTGAGAATGTTTATTGTTTACTTTCTACCACTGTACAGTTTGAGGATGTTTATTGTTCACTTTCTACCACTGTACAGTTTGAGAATGTTTATTGTTTACTTTCTACCACTGTACAGTTTGAGGATGTTTATTGTTCACTTTCTACCACTGTACAGTTTGAGAATGTTTATTGTTTACTTTCTACCACTGTACAGTTTGAGGATGTTTATTGTTCACTTTCTACCACTGTACAGTTTGAGAATGTTTATTGTTTACTTTCTACCACTGTACAGTTTGAGGATGTTTATCGTTTACTTTCTACCACTGTACAGTTTGAGGATGTTTATTGTTTACTTTCTACCAGTTTGAGGATGTTTATTGTTTACTTTCCACCACTGTACAGTTTGAGGATGTTTATTGTTCACTTTCTACCACTGTACAGTTTGAGGATGTTTATTGTTTACTTTCTACCAGTTTGAGGATGTTTATTGTTTACTTTCTACCACTGTACAGTTTGAGGATGTTTATCGTTTACTTTCTACCACTGTACAGTTTGAGGATGTTTATTGTTTACTTTCTACCAGTTTGAGGATGTTTATTGTTTACATTCCACCACTGTACAGTTTGAGGATGTTTATCGTTTACTTTCTACCACTGTACAGTTTGAGGATGTTTATTGTTTACTTTCTACCAGTTTGAGGATGTTTATTGTTTACTTTCTACCAGTTTGAGGATGTTTATTGTTTACTTTCTACCACTGTACAGTTTGAGGATGTTTATTGTTTACTTTCTACCACTGTACAGTTTGAGGATGTTTATTGTTTACTTTCTACCACTGTACAGTTTGAGGATGTTTATCGTTTACTTTCTACCACTCTACAGTTTGAGGATGTTTATCGTTTACTTTCTACCACTGTACAGTTTGAGGATGTTTATTGTTTACTTTCTACCACTGTACAGTTTGAGGATGTTTATCGTTTACTTTCTACCACTGTACAGTTTGAGAATGTTTATTGTTTACTTTCTACCACTGTACAGTTTGAGGATGTTTATTGTTCACTTTCTACCACTGTACAGTTTGAGGATGTTTATTGTTCACTTTCTACCACTGTACAGTTTGAGGATGTTTATTGTTCACTTTCTACCACTGTACAGTTTGAGAATGTTTATTGTTCACTTTCTACCACTGTACAGTTTGAGGATGTTTATTGTTCACTTTCTACCACTGTACAGTTTGAGAATGTTTATTGTTTACTTTCTACCACTGTACAGTTTGAGGATGTTTATCGTTTACTTTCTACCACTGTACAGTTTGAGGATGTTTATTGTTTACTTTCTACCACTGTACAGTTTGAGGATGTTTATCGTTTACTTTCTACCACTGTACAGTTTGAGGATGTTTATTGTTTACTTTCTACCACTGTACAGTTTGAGAATGTTTATTGTTTACTTTCTACAACTGTACAGTTTGAGGATGTTTATTGTTTACTTTCTACCAGTTTGAGGATGTTTATTGTTTACTTTCCACCACTGTACAGTTTGAGGTTGTTTATCGTTTACTTTCTACCACTGTACAGTTTGAGGATGTTTATTGTTTACTTTCTACCACTGTACAGTATGAGGATGTTTATTGTTTACTTTCTACCACTGTACAGTTTGAGGATGTTTATCGTTTACTTTCTACCACTGTACAGTTTGAGGATGTTTATTGTTTACTTTCTACCACTGTACAGTTTGAGGATGTTTATTGTTTACTTTCTACCACTGTACAGTTTGAGGATGTTTATTGTTCACTTTCTACCACTGTACAGTTTAAGGATGTTTATTGTTTACTTTCTACCACTGTACAGTATGAGAATGTTTATTGTTTACTTTCTACCACTGTACAGTTTGAGGATGTTTATTGTTTACTTTCTACCACTGTACAGTTTGAGGATGTTTATCGTTTACTTTCTACCACTGTACAGTTTGAGGATGTTTATTGTTTACTTTCTACCAGTTTGAGGATGTTTATTGTTTACTTTCTACCAGTTTGAGGATGTTTATTGTTTACTTTCTACCACTGTACAGTTTGAGGATGTTTATTGTTTACTTTCTACCACTGTACAGTTTGAGGATGTTTATTGTTTACTTTCTACCACTGTACAGTTTGAGGATGTTTATCGTTTACTTTCTACCACTCTACAGTTTGAGGATGTTTATCGTTTACTTTCTACCACTGTACAGTTTGAGGATGTTTATTGTTTACTTTCTACCACTGTACAGTTTGAGGATGTTTATCGTTTACTTTCTACCACTGTACAGTTTGAGAATGTTTATTGTTTACTTTCTACCACTGTACAGTTTGAGGATGTTTATTGTTCACTTTCTACCACTGTACAGTTTGAGGATGTTTATTGTTCACTTTCTACCACTGTACAGTTTGAGGATGTTTATTGTTCACTTTCTACCACTGTACAGTTTGAGAATGTTTATTGTTCACTTTCTACCACTGTACAGTTTGAGGATGTTTATTGTTCACTTTCTACCACTGTACAGTTTGAGAATGTTTATTGTTTACTTTCTACCACTGTACAGTTTGAGGATGTTTATCGTTTACTTTCTACCACTGTACAGTTTGAGGATGTTTATTGTTTACTTTCTACCACTGTACAGTTTGAGGATGTTTATCGTTTACTTTCTACCACTGTACAGTTTGAGGATGTTTATTGTTTACTTTCTACCACTGTACAGTTTGAGAATGTTTATTGTTTACTTTCTACAACTGTACAGTTTGAGGATGTTTATTGTTTACTTTCTACCAGTTTGAGGATGTTTATTGTTTACTTTCCACCACTGTACAGTTTGAGGATGTTTATCGTTTACTTTCTACCACTGTACAGTTTGAGGATGTTTATTGTTTACTTTCTACCACTGTACAGTATGAGGATGTTTATTGTTTACTTTCTACCACTGTACAGTTTGAGGATGTTTATCGTTTACTTTCTACCACTGTACAGTTTGAGGATGTTTATTGTTTACTTTCTACCACTGTACAGTTTGAGGATGTTTATTGTTTACTTTCTACCACTGTACAGTTTGAGGATGTTTATTGTTCACTTTCTACCACTGTACAGTTTAAGGATGTTTATTGTTTACTTTCTACCACTGTACAGTATGAGAATGTTTATTGTTTACTTTCTACCACTGTACAGTTTGAGGATGTTTATTGTTTACTTTCTACCACTGTACAGTTTGAGGATGTTTATCGTTTACTTTCTACCACTGTACAGTTTGAGGATGTTTATTGTTTACTTTCTACCACTGTACAGTTTGAGGATGTTTATCGTTTACTTTCTACCACTGTACAGTTTGAGGATGTTTATTGTTTACTTTCTACCACTGTACAGTTTGAGGATGTTTATTGTTTACTTTCTACAACTGTACAGTTTGAGAATGTTTATTGTTTACTTTCTACCACTGTACAGTTTGAGGATGTTTATTGTTTACTTTCTACCACTGTACAGTTTGAGGATGTTTATTGTTCACTTTCTACCACTGTACAGTTTGAGAATGTTTATTGTTTACTTTCTACCACTGTACAGTTTGAGGATGTTTATTGTTCACTTTCTACCACTGTACAGTTTGAGAATGTTTATTGTTTACTTTCTACCACTGTACAGTTTGAGGATGTTTATTGTTCACTTTCTACCACTGTACAGTTTGAGAATGTTTATTGTTTACTTTCTACCACTGTACAGTTTGAGGATGTTTATTGTTCACTTTCTACCACTGTACAGTTTGAGAATGTTTATTGTTTACTTTCTACCACTGTACAGTTTGAGGATGTTTATTGTTCACTTTCTACCACTGTACAGTTTGAGAATGTTTATTGTTTACTTTCTACCACTGTACAGTTTGAGGATGTTTATTGTTTACTTTCTACCAGTTTGAGAATGTTTATTGTTTACTTTCTACCACTGTACAGTTTGAGGATGTTTATTGTTTACTTTCTACCACTGTACAGTTTGAGGATGTTTATCGTTTACTTTCTACCACTGTACAGTTTGAGAATGTTTATCGTTTACTTTCTACCACTGTACAGTTTGAGGATGTTTATTGTTTACTTTCTACCACTATACAGTTTGAGGATGTTTATCGTTTACTTTCTACCACTGTACAGTTTGAGGATGTTTATCGTTTACTTTCTACCACTGTACAGTGCATTCTGAAAGTATTCAGACCCCTTGACTTTTTTAAACACCTGCTGCAGAGATGGTTGTCCTTCTGGAAGGTTCTCCCATCTCCACAGAGGAACTCTGGAGCTCTGTTAGAGTGACCATCAGGTTCTTGGTGATGATTGAGGCCACTGTGTACATGGGGACCGTCAACGCTGCAGACATTTTTGGTACCCTTCCCCAGAAATATGCCTCAACACAATCTTGTCTCAGAACTCTACGGACAATTCCTTTGACCTCGTGACTTGGTTTTGCTCTGACATGTACTGTCAACTGTAGCATGACAGATGTGTGCCTTTCCAAATCATGTCCAATCAATTATATAAGGTATTTCTGTTTTAGTTTGCTAAAATGTCTAAAAACCTCTTTTCGCTTTGTCATTATGGGATATTGTGTGTAGATTGATGAGGAAACAACTTAATCTATTTTGGAATAAGGCTGTAACGTATTTTTCTTTCTGAATATTTTCTGAGTACACTGTATATTTTCCTGTCCACAGTTCCTCAGCCAGTGTCCAGTGTCCAGTCCAGAGTTCCTCAGCCAGTGTCCAGTGTCCAGTCCACAGTTCCTCAGCCAGTGTCCAGTGTCCAGTCCACAGTTCCTCAGCCAGTGTCCAGTGTCCAGTCCAGAGTTCCTCAGCCAGTGTCCAGTGTCCAGTCCACAGTTCCTCAGCCAGTGTCCAGTGTCCAGTCCACAGTTCCTCAGCCAGTGTCCAGTGTCCAGTCCAGAGTTCCTCAGCCAGTGTCCAGTGTCCAGTGTCCAGTGTCCAGTCCAGAGTTCCTCAACCAGTGTCCAGTGTCCAGTCCACAGTTCCTCAGCCAGTGTCCAGTGTCCAGTCCACAGTTCCTCAGCCAGTGTCCAGTGTCCAGTCCAGAGTTCCTCAGCCAGTGTCCAGTGTCCAGTGTCCAGTCCACAGTTCCTCAGCCAGTGTCCAGTGTCTAGTCCACAGTTCCTCAGCCAGTGTCCAGTGTCAGCCAGTCTTGTAGCAGCGTCTTGCAGCAGTCTCACTCTAGGACCATTGGATCTCGACTACCACAGGAAGGTGAGGTGACGGCTGTCCCATGCACCTGTCCCACATGTGGATATCCCAGAGCCTAACGGAACATGTTGACTGTAAACAAGCTGAAAGCCGCAGTCTCTACACCTGACCTGCAAGTGTCTGTACTTCGTCCTTCACAGAGGGAACCACGACAGGCAGAACAAAAAAAACGGTGACAGTGGGGAGTTTTCATCTGTAGGCCAAACTGAAAATGTCATACAGTTGACCCTTACCCTTAACATGAACTCATACACTCACTGTTTAATTTAACGTTTGTACAGTTCCCTAATTTCCCTACTTTTAGAATCCGTTTTACGTGACTATAGCTGCCAGAAATGCAACGAAGTGCCACAAGATCAAGTAGCTAATGACAACCTTTACTTAGTTGTACTCAGAAAATTGGCTGTTGTTCACATATTTCCAAGCTTTAGTTTGTACTTCTAACCCTGTTCTTCAGACTCTAACCCTGTTCTCCAGTCAGTCATAATCATAGCCTCCATGGCTTTGTCTGTCAGAAGATTTCTGGTTATACGATACGAAGCTTCTTGATAAACGAGGCATTGTCTGCGAGAGACAGGTTTATTCTGTCTCACGCAATAATGTCTAGAACAGCCCCAACAGCTTCTCAGTGCCCAGATCTGGCATGAGCTTGGCTTCTAGTCAGAATCAACACAGTGAACCTGATAAGTCTACTCTAACCTCTATCCTCACTGCTCTATCCAGAGTCGTGCCGTTACAATACAATCCCAGCATTATTACATCAACCAGCAGTGGCAGCAGCAGAAGCAGCTGCCTCCCACATTATGAACATGCTTTCAACACACCAGCCTCCCTTGTCCTTTATTCTCGTCTTAACATTGTAAAGATGAACGATTAAACTTCTGCACAGCATTTCTGAAAGATCGTGATCTTAAACGGATAAAACAGTTTTTGAAGTTGCAGCCCTAATATCAAAGTTATATATAATATACAGTGGGGAGAACAAGTATTTGATACACTGCTGATTTTGCAGGTTTTCCTACTTACAAAGCATGTAGAGGTCTGTAATTTTTATCATAGGTACACTTCAACTGTGAGAGACGGAATCTAAAACAAAAATCCAGAAAATCACATTGTATGATTTTTAAGTAATTAATTTGCATTTTATTGCATGACATAAGTATTTGATCACCTACCAACCAGTAAGAATTCCGGCTCTCACAGACCTGTTAGTTTTTCTTTAAGAAGCCCTCCTGTTCTCCACTCATTACCTGTATTAACTGCACCTGTTTGAACTCAATACCTGTATAAAAGACACCTGTCCACACACTCAATCAAACAGACTCCAACCTCTCCACAATGGCCAAGACCAGAGAGCTGTGTAAGGACATCAGGGATAAAATTGTAGACCTGCACAAGGCTGGGATGGGCTACAGGACAATAGGCAAGCAGCTTGGTGAGAAGGCAACAACTGTTGGCGCAATTATTAGAAGATGGAAGTTCAAGATGACGGTCAATCACCCTCGGTCTGGGGCTCCATGCAAGATCTCACCTCGTGGGGCATCAATGATCATGAGGAAGGTGAGGGATCAGCCCAGAACTACACGGCAGGACCTGGTCAATGACCTGAAGAGAGCTGGGACCACAGTCTCAAAGAAAACCATTAGTAACACACTACGCCATCATGGATTAAAATCCTGCAGCGCATGCAAGGTCCCCCTGCTCAAGCCAGCGCATGTCCAGGCCCGTCTGAAGTTTGCCAATGACCATCTGGATGATCCAGAGGAGGAATGGGAGAAGGTCATGTGGTCTGATGAGACAAAAATAGAGCTTTTTGGTCTAAACTCCACTCGCCCTGTTTGGAGGAAGAGGAAGGATGAGTACAACCCCAAGAACACCATCCCAACCGTGAAGCATGGAGGTAGAAACATCATTCTCTGGGGATGCTTTTCTGCAAAGGGGACAGGACGACTGCACCGTATTGAGGGCAGGATGGATGGGGCCATGTATCGCGAGATCTTGGCCAACAACCTCCTTCCCTCAGTAAGAGCATTGAAGATGGGTCGTGACTGGGTCTTCCAGCATGACAACGACCCGAAACATACAGCCAGGGCAACTAAGGAGTTGCTCCGTAAGAAGCATCTCGAGAGTCCTGGAGTGGCGTGGCCTAGCCAGTCTCCAGACCTGAACCCAATAGAAAATCTTTGGAGGGAGCTGAAAGTCCGTATTGCCCAGCGACAGCCCCGAAACCTAAAGGATCTGGAGAAGGTCTGTATGGAGGAGTGGGCCAAAAAACCCTGCTGCAGTGTGTGCAAACCTGGTCAAGAACTACAGGAAACGTATGATCTCTGTAATTGCAAACAAAGGTTTCTGTACCAAATATGAAGTTCTGCTTTTCTGATGTATCAAATACTTATGTCATGCAATAAAATGCAAATTAATTACTTAAAAATCATACAATGTGATTTTCTGGATTTTTGTTTTAGATTCCGTCTCTCACAGTTGAAGTGTACCTATGATAAAAATTACAGACCTCTACATGCTTTGTAAGTAGTAAAACCTGCAAAATCGGCAGTGTATCAAATACTTGTTCTCCCCACTGTATATATATATATATATATATATATATATATATATATATATAGGTGATTTTCTTCCGAGGATGAATTCCAATGACTTTGTATTATTCATCTATAACAGGTCCTACAACCTAAATTGGGTATCCTCCTCTTCTCTAAAATGATGGCTTCATCTCCAGGGACGACCCCCATCACGCTTTACAGCAGATGGCTGCAGGTTTCATTAAATTTAAACGCCTTATGATTGCCCTCTTCATTAAACTGAGGTTCAGACAGACAGTAATATGTAGCTCAGATGATTGCAGAGGGAGAGAGGGAGGGTTAGCTAACTACTACAGTGTGCAGACAAACCAAGGTCTCAGCTCAGCATCAGCTCAGCATGGGCCCTGGTCAAAAGTAGTGCACTTTACAGAGGACTTTACAGTGTCCCATTTGGGAAGCAGGCCGTTGTAATGAGAAAGACCACAGAGCCTGGGCTATTAGCCTGTCAGGCTGCATACCATTACACACCATTAAAACAGCACAACTCTCTGATTCAGACTCATTATATTTATTGGATAGGAGGCAACAGACGACCTGATGTTAGATGTTGCCCTGCCTGGCTGAGACACGCCCCGTCCACCCTCTACCCGCTTCCACCCACTGGGTAGTTCGGTTTGGATCGTCCCATACCCCCACTGGGTAGTTAGGCTTGTATCGTCCCATACCCCCACTGGGTAGTTAGGCCTGTATCGTCCCATACCCCCACTGGGTAGTTAGGCTTGTATCGTCCCATACCCCCACTGGGTAGTTAGGCTTGTATCATCCCATACCCCCACTGGGTAGTTAGGCTTGTATCATCCCATACCCCCACTGGGTAGTTAGGCTTGTATCGTCCCATACCCCCACTGGGTAGTTAGGCTTGTATCATCCCATACCCCCACTGGGTAGTTAGGCTTGTATCGTCCCATACCCCCACTGGGTAGTTAGGCTTGTATCATCCCATACCCCCCTGGGTAGTTAGGCTTGTATCGTCCCATACCCCCACTGGGTAGTTAGGCTTGTATCATCCCATTCCCCCACTGGGTAGTTAGGCTTGTATCGTCCCATACCCCCACTGGGTAGTTAGGCTTGTATCATCCCATACCCCCACTGGGTAGTTAGGCTTGTATCATCCCATACCCCCACTGGGTAGTTAGGCTTGTATCGTCCCATACCCCCACTGGGTAGTTAGGCTTGTATCATCCCATACCCCCACTGGGTAGTTAGGCTTGTATCATCCCATACCCCCACTGGGTAGTTAGGCTTGTATCATCCCATACCCCCACTGGGTAGTTAGGCTTGTATCATCCCATACCCCCACTGGGTAGTTAGGCTTGTATCATCCCATACCCCCACTGGGTAGTTAGGCTTGTATCATCCCATACCCCCACTGGGTAGTTAGGCTTGTATCATCCCATACCCCCACTGGGTAGTTAGGCTTGTATCGTCCCATACCCCCCCTGGGTAGTTAGGCTTGTATCATCCCATACCCCCACTGGGTAGTTAGGCTTGTATCATCCCATACCCCCACTGGGTAGTTAGGCTTGTATCATCCCATACCCCCACTGGGTAGTTAGGCTTGTATTATCCCATACCCCCACTGGGTAGTTAGGCTTGTATCATCCCATACCCCCACTGGGTAGTTAGGCTTGTATCGTCCCATACCCCCCCTGGGTAGTTAGGCTTGTATCATCCCATACCCCCACTGGGTAGTTAGGCTTGTATCATCCCATACCCCCACTGGGTAGTTAGGCTTGTATCATCCCATACCCCCACTGGGTAGTTAGGCTTGTATCATCCCATACCCCCACTGGGTAGTTAGGCTTGTATCATCCCATACCCCCACTGGGTAGTTAGGCTTGTATCATCCCATACCCCCACTGGGTAGTTAGGCTTGTATCATCCCATACCCCCACTGGGTAGTTAGGCTTGTATCATCCCATACCCCCACTGGGTAGTTAGGCTTGTATCATCCCATACCCCCACTGGGTAGTTAGGCTTGTATCATCCCATACCCCCACTGGGTAGTTAGGCTTGTATCATCCCATACCCCCACTGGGTAGTTAGGCTTGTATCATCCCATACCCCCACTGGGTAGTTAGGCTTGTATCATCCCATACCCCCACTGGGTAGTTAGGCTTGTATCATCCCATACCCCCACTGGGTAGTTAGGCTTGTATCATCCCATACCCCCACTGGGTAGTTAGGCTTGTATCGTCCCATACCCCCACTGGGTAGTTAGGCTTGTATCATCCCATACCCCCACTGGGTAGTTAGGCTTGTATCATCCCATACCCCCACTGGGTAGTCCTATCTGTGATTCTCTCTTGTAATACAGCTTGTTTCAAGTTTCAAATTTATTTGTAATGAACATATTTAGAATCTTAGCCACCCAAGCTTTCAGAATAAATGTGTGTGTGTGTGTGTATAGCACTGTCTGCATTTCCCAGTGTTGCCATGTGAACAGGGCAGTGTGTCTCAGTGTGTCTCAGTGTGCCTCAGTGTGTCCCAGTGTGTCTCAGTGTGTCCCAGTGTGTTCCAGTGTGTCTCAGTTTGTCTCAATGTATCTGGCCCTTTCAACATCATGAAGAAAACAACCAATTGTCTCTTCTCCATTATCAACAGCTGTGGTGTTATGGAGTCTCATCCATTATCAACAGCTGTGGTGTTATGGAGTCTCCTCCATTATCAACAGCTGTGGTGTTATGGAGTCTCCTCCATTATCAACAGCTGTGGTGTTATGGAGTCTCCTCCATTATCAACAGCTGTGGTGTTATGGAGTCTCCTCCATTATCAACAGCTGTGGTGTTATGGAGTCTCATCCATTATCAACAGCTGTGGTGTTATGGAGTCTCCTCCATTATCAACAGCTGTGGTGTTATGGAGTCTCCTCCATTATCAACAGCTGTGGTGTTATGGAGTCTCCTCCATTATCAACAGCTGTGGTGTTATGGAGTCTCCTCCATTATCAACAGCTGTGGTGTTATGGAGTCTCCTCCATTATCAACAGCTGTGGTGTTATGGAGTGTTCATCATCTTTAGGTCTTGTGCATGAGCCGGCTCTACTGGTAAAATGAGCCACAGCTGCCAAAGCATTCTCCCCCTTTCCTCTACAGTACTGTGAGATCAGATACAGCTATGAGACAGCCTTTATCAATACTATAGACCAGATACAGCTATGATACAGTCTTTATCAATACTATAGATCAGATACAGCCTTTACCAATACTATAGACCAGATACAGCTATGATACAGTCTTTATCAATACTATGGACCAGATACAGCTATGAGACAGCCTTTACCAATACTATAGACCAGATACAGCTATGATACAGTCTTTATCAATACTATGGACCAGATACAGCTATGATACAGTCTTTATCAATACTATAGATCAGATACAGCTATGATACAGTCTTTATCAATACTATGGACCAGATACAGCTATGAGACAGTCTTTATCAATACTATAGATCAGATACAGCTATGAGACAGCCTTTATCAATACTATGGACCAGATACAGCTATGATACAGTCTTTATCAATACTATAGATCAGATACAGCCTTTATCAATACTATAGATCAGATACAGCTATGAGACAGTCTTTATCAATACTATGGACCAGATACAGCTATGAGACCGTCTTTATCAATACTATGGACCAGATACAGCTATGATACAGTCTTTATCAATACTATAGATCAGATACAGTCTTTATCAATACTATAGATCAGATACAGCTATGAGACAGCCTTTATCAATACTATAGATCAGATACAGCTATGATACAGTCTTTATCAATACTATAGATCAGATACAGCTATGAGACAGCCTTTATCAATACTATAGATCAGATACAGTCTTTATCAATACTATAGACCAGATACAGCCTTTATCAATACTATAGATCAGATACAGCCTTTATCAATACTATAGACCAGATACAGCCTTTATCAATACTATAGACCAGATACAGCCTTTATCAATACTATAGATCAGATACAGCTATGAGACAGTCTTTATCAATACTATAGATCAGATACAGCTATGATACAGTCTTTATCAATACTATGGATCAGATACAGCTATGAGACCAGCTACAGGTGGCAGATGGATGACGAGAAACCGCCTGATTCACCTCCCTGTCTGGTTCCCACACTGTGTGAATAAAGTCCAGCCTGATGTGGATATACACTGAGCTGTGTCTGGTCTGCTCTGCCACATTATCTCCATGGCCTGAAGTCATTACTGTCTAATCATATTCAAATAGAGCCATTTGGTGTTTGAGGAGGCGTCTGGGCAGCCCATCCATATGCAGATGACCTGGGGGTCGGACTGGGACCAGAAATCGTCTCTGGCATTTATAACAGACTGGCCCATTTTGTTTCTCGAGGCCCTCAGAACGGCCAATTTCTTTCCACGAGGACCTCACACCGGCCCGTTTTATTCTTTGAGGCCCCCATTACTAACCAGATAATTATAATTTTGCAGCAAAAAAAAACTAGTTAGACAGGCCCACAGAGCTAAAAATGGACCAGCCCATCTGGCATTCGACCGAAAAACCAGATGGCTGGTCGGCCCCTCCCCTCTCCCCTCAGACATGTCACAGGACCTGCTCCCTCTACTGCTGCTACTGTCTAGACCTCCTAGGTGACCCATCCTAGGTAATCAGGGCCTGTATTGATCAAATTAGATCAAATCAGAGTAGGAGTTGTGATATAGGATCAGAGTTGCAATTTAAATTATAATCAATAAAATGGTAGGGGAGCTGATCCTAAAGCAGCATTCCTTTTCTGAGACGCTTAATGAATACAGACCCCGGGGCTTGTGGCCTCTGGACATGTTCTCCCTCCCCTATTACCTGGAAGAGACAGACGGTCCTCTATGGGATCCCCCCTGCCATCCTCCAGCAGGCAGGCAGACTGCCCCGATGGGTTCTGTTCTCCTGATGGTTTCTGTTGGCTCCTGTTCTCCTGATGGCTTCCGTTCTCCTGTTGGTTTCCGTTCTCCTGTTGGTTTCCGTTCTCCTGTTGGCTTCTGTTCTCCTGTTGGCTCCTGTTCTCCTGATGGCTCCTGTTCTCCTGATGGCTTCTGTTCTCCTGTTGGCTTCTGTTCTCCTGATGGCTCCTGTTTTCCTGATGGCTCCTGTTCTCCTGATGGCTCCTGTTCTCCTGATGGCTTCTGTTCTCCTGATGGCTTCTGTTCTCCTGTTGGCTTCTGTTCTCCTGATGGCTCCTGTTCTCCTGATGGCTCCTGTTCTCCTGTTGGTTTCTGTTCTCCTGATGGCTCCTGTTCTCCTGTTGGTTTCTGTTCTCCTGTTGGCTCCTGTTCTCCTGATGGCTTCTGTTCTCCTGTTGGTTTCTGTTCTCCTGTTGGTTTCTGTTCTCCTGTTTGCTTCTGTTCTCCTGTTGGCTCCTGTTCTCCTGATGGCTCCTGTTCTCCTGTTGGCTTCTGTTCTCCTGTTGGTTTCTGTTCTCCTGTTGGCTTCTGTTCTCCTGTTGGCTCCTGTTCTCCTGATGGCTTCTGTTCTCCTGTTGGCTCCTGTTCTCCTGTTGGCTCCCGTTCTCCTGATGGCTTCAGTTCTCCTGATGGCTTCTGTTCTTCTGATGGCTTCTGTTCTCCTGTTGGTTTCTGTTCTCCTGTTGGTTTCTGTTCTCCTGTTGGCTCCTGTTCTCCTGTTGGCTCCTGTTCTCCTGATGGCTTCTGTTCTCCTGTTGGCTTCTGTTCTCCTGATGGCTTCTGTTCTCCTGATGGCTTCTGTTCTCCTGATGGCTTCTGTTCTCCTGATGGCTCCTGTTCTCCTGTTGGCTTCTGTTCTCCTGTTGGCTTCTGTTCTCCTGATGGCTTATGTTCTCCTGATGGCTCCTGTTCTCCTGTTGGTTTCTGTTCTCCTGTTGGTTTCTGTTCTCCTGTTGGTTTCTGTTCTCCTGTTGGCTCCTGTTCTCCTGATGGCTCCTGTTCTCCTGATGGCTTCTGTTCTCCTGATGGCTTCTGTTCTCCTGTTCTCCTGATGGCTTCTGTTCTCATGTTGGCTACTGTTGGCTCCTGATGGCTCCTGTTCTCCTGATGGCTCCTGTTCTCCTGTTGGCTTCTGTTCTCCTGATGGCTCCTGTTCTCCTGATGGCTTCTGTTCTCCTGATGGCTTCTGTTCTCCTGTTCTCCTGATGGCTTCTGTTCTCATGTTGGCTACTGTTGGCTCCTGATGGCTCCTGTTCTCCTGATGGCTCCTGTTCTCCTGTTGGCTTCTGTTCTCCTGATGGCT
Organism: Salvelinus alpinus; assembly: GCF_045679555.1. Classification (NCBI taxonomy): domain Eukaryota; kingdom Metazoa; phylum Chordata; class Actinopteri; order Salmoniformes; family Salmonidae; genus Salvelinus; species Salvelinus alpinus. Next base: position 100,677,924 of record NC_092088.1, read on the forward strand.
TCTGTTCTCCTGTTGGCTTCTGTTCTCCTGTTGGCTTCTGTTCTCCTGTTGGCTTCTGTTCTCCTGTTGGTTTCTGTTCTCCTGTTGGCTTCTGTTCTCCTGTTGGCTCCTGATGGCTTCTGTTCTCCCGTTGGCTTCTGTTCTCCTGTTGACTCCTGTTGGCTTCTGTTCTCCTGATGGCTTCTGTTCTCCTGATGGCTTCTGTTCTCCTGTTGGCTTCTGTTCTCCTGATGGCTTCTGTTCTCCTGTTGGCTTCTGTTCTCCTGTTGGCTCCTGATGGCTTCTGTTCTCCTGATGGCTTCTGTTCTCCTGTTGGCTTCTGTTCTCCTGTTGGTTTCTGTTCTCCTGTTGGTTTCTGTTCTCCTGATGGCTTCTGTTCTCCTGATGGCTTCTGTTCTCCTGTTGGCTTCCGTTCTCCTGTTGGCTTCCGTTCTCCTGTTGGCTTCTGTTCTCCTGATGGCTTCTGTTCTCCTGTTGGCTTCTGTTCTCCTGTTGTTTTCTGTTCTCCTGATGGCTTCTGTTCTCCTGTTGGCTTCTGTTCTCCTGATGGCTTCTGTTCTCCTGTTGGCTTCTGTTCTCCTGTTGTTTTCTGTTCTCCTGATGGCTTCTGTTCTCCTGTTGGCTTCCGTTCTCCTGTTGGCTTCTGTTCTCCTGTTGGCTTCTGTTCTCCTGATGGCTTCTGTTCTCCTGTTGGCTTCTGTTCTCCTGTTGGTTTCTGTTCTCCTGATGGCTTCTGTTCTCCTGATGGCTTCTGTTCTCCTGTTGGCTTCTGTTCTCCTGTTGGCTTCTGTTCTCCTGATGGCTTCTGTTCTCCTGTTGGTTTCTGTTCTCCTGTTGTTTTCTGTTCTCCTGTTTGTTTCTGTTCTCCTGATGTCTTCTGTTCTCCTGATGGCTCCTGTTGGCTCCTGTTCTCCTGTTGGCTTCTGTTCTCCTGTTGGCTCCTGTTCTCCCGATGGCTCCTGTTCTCCTGTTGGTTCCTGTTCTCCTGATGGCTCCTGTTCTCCTGTTGGCTTCTGTTCTCCTGTTGGTTTCTGTTCTCCTGATGGCTCCTCTTCTCCTGATGGCTCCTGTTCTCCTGATGGCTTCTGTTCTCCTGATGGCTTCTGTTCTCCTGTTGGCTTCTGTTCTCCTGTTGGCTCTTGTTCTCCTGATGGCTCTTGTTCTCCTGATGGCTCCTGTTCTCCTGATGGCTTCTGTTCTCCTGTTGGCTTCTGTTCTCCTGTTGGCTCTTGTTCTCCTGATGGCTCTTGTTCTCCTGATGGCTCCTGTTCTCCTGATGGCTCCTGTTCTCCTGATGGCTTCTGTTCTCCTGTTCTCCTGATGGCTTCTGTTCTCCTGTTGGCTCCTGATGGCTTCTGTTCTCCTGTTGGCTCCTGTTCTCCTGATGGCTCCTGTTCTCCTGATGGCTCCTGTTCTCCTGTTGGCTTCTGTTCTCCTGTTGGCTTCTGTTCTCCTGATGGCTTCTGTTCTCCTGATGGCTTCTGTTCTCCTGTTGGCTTCTGTTCTCCTGTTGGCTTCTCTTCTCCTGTTGGCTCCTGTTCTTCCCCCCCTTTTGTGTCTTAAGTGCTGGCTACTAGTGATATTAGCATCATGGTAAGATAGTAGATAGTGAGACAGAAACACCTCCCTTTATAGTTCTATAATGGAGCCAGAGGAATGGTAAAGGACCAGGGTAATGAAAGGGGTAATTAGGTCATTATAGAGGGAGAGGCAGAGATATCTGAAGGAGGGCTGACATGACCCAGGGAGGTGGGAGGGACAGATTCTGTTACTATATAATAGATGTCTGTCAGTGGGAGGGACAGATTCTGTTACTATATAATAGATGTCTCAGTGGGAGGGACAGATTCTGTTACTATCTAATAGATGTCTGTCAGTGGGAGGGACAGATTCTGTTACTATATAATAGATGTCTCAGTGGGAGGGACAGATTCTGTTACTATATAATAGATGTCTCAGTGGGAGGGACAGATTCTGTTACTATATAATAGATGTCTCAGTGGGAGGGACAGATTCTGTTACTATATAATAGATGCCTCAGTGGGAGGGACAGATTCTGTTACTATATAATAGATGTCTCAGTGGGAGGGACAGATTCTGTTACTATATAATAGATGTCTCAGTGGGAGGGACAGATTCTGTTACTATATAATAGATGTCTGTCAGTGGGAGGGACAGATTCTGTTACTATATAATAGATGTCTCAGTGGGAGGGACAGATTCTGTTACTATATAATAGATGTCTGTCAGTGGGTGGGACAGATTCTGTTACTATATAATAGATGTCTGTCAGTGGGAGGGACAGATTCTGTTACTATATAATAGATGTCTCAGTGGGCGGGACAGATTCTTTTACTATATAATAGATGTCTCAGTGGGAGGGACAGATTCTGTTACTATATAATAGATGTCCCAGTGGGAGGGACATATTCTGTTACTATATAACAGATGTCTGTCAGTGGGAGGGACAGATTCTGTTACTATATAATAGATGTCTCAGTGGGAGGACAGATTCTGTTACTATATAATAGATGTCTGTCAGTGGGAGGGACAGATTCTGTTACTATATAATAGATGTCCCAGTGGGAGGGACATATTCTGTTACTATATAACAGATGTCTGTCAGTGGGAGGGACAGATTCTGTTACTATATAACAGATGTCTGTCAGTGGGAGGACAGATTCTGTTACTATATAATAGATGTCTCAGTGGGAGGGACAGATTCTGTTACTATATAATAGATGTCCCAGTGGGAGGGACATATTCTGTTACTATATAACAGATGTCTGTCAGTGGGAGGGACAGATTCTGTTACTATATAACAGATGTCTGTCAGTGGGAGGGACAGATTCTGTTACTATATAATAGATGTCTGTCAGTGGGAGGGACAGATTCTGTTACTATATAATAGATGTCTGTCAGTGGGGGGGACAGATTCTGTTACTATATAATAGATGTCTCAGTGGAAGGGACAGATTCTGTTAATATATATGGTCCCGTGTGGCTCAGTTGGTAGAGCATGGCGCTTGCAACGCCAGGGTTGTGGGTTCATTCCCCACGGGGGGACCAGGATGAATATGTATGAACTTTCCAATTTGTAAGTCGCTCTGGATAAGAGTGTCTGCTAAATGACTTAAATGTAAATGTAAATGTATATAATAGATGTCTGTCAGTGGGGGTGGGGGGGCAGCAAAAATAAACCCTGCTTTGTTATGTGTACATATTACGATAAAATACACTATTAAATGAGACATGTATTTTCTGAATGGGGGCATGAATATAAATGCTGAAACTTAACAAGACTTATTGAGATGTATTCAGTAGGTTTTCAGTGTTCGTCCAGCCAGGTCCCTCCCTCCCTCCCTCCGTCCCACGTTACTACCACCAGCCAGGTCCCTCCCTCCCTCCGTCCCACGTTACTACCACCAGCCAGGAGAGCAGTGACAACAAACAAACAGGGAAGATGTCTGAGAGGGACTGCCTGTGATATCAACACCCTGCTACAACATCTCCTAAGGACCACATCTACAGTTCTGCTGGTCCATTTCTCAAACTGGGTTTTCTCACTTAATGGTAATCCTCTCTTCACACAATATCATAGGTATTTATTAAATAATTCCCCCCGTGATAAAACTTTGACTACATAACAGATTTAAAAGAATAATAATGAAGGTGTTGATGGTTTACCATACAATCCTACATATCATCTCTGTTGTAGTTTGAGATGTTCTCAAATGTGATTTTTGGGGTCTCAGGTTTAGGTAACTTTGCTGGATACGACCCTCCACTTTAGGAACAGCTGAGAACGTGTCCTGTCTGTCTGTCCTCTCTTCTGTCTTCCTGTTGGTCTCTGTCTGTCCTCTCTTCTGTCTACCTGTTGGTTTCTGTTTCTCCTCTCTTCTCTTCTGTCTACCTGTTGGTCTCTGTCTGTCCTCTCTTCTGTCTACCTGTTGGTCTCTGTCTGTCCTCTCTTCTGTCTACCTGTTGGTCTCTGTCTGTCCTCTCTTCTGTCTACCTGTTGGTTTCTGTTTCTCCTCTCTTCTCTTCTGTCTACCTGTTGGTTTCTGTTTCTCCTCTCTTCTCTTCTGTCTACCTGTTGGTCTCTGTCTGTCATCTCTCCTGTCTACCTGTTGGTCTCTGTCTGTCCTCTCTTCTGTCTACCTGTTGGTCTCTGTCTCTCCTCTCTTCTCTTCTGTCTACCTGTTGGTCTCTGTCTGTCCTCTCTTCTGTCTACCTGTTGGTCTCTGTCTGTCCTCTCTTCTGTCTGTTGGTCTCTGTCTGTCCTCTCTTCTGTCTACCTGTTGGTCTCTGTCTGTCCTCTCTCCTGTCTACATGTTGGTCTCTGTCTCTCCTCTCTTCTGTCTCCTTGTTGGTCTCTGTCTGTCCTCTCTTCTGTCTGTTGGTCTCTGTCTGTCCTCTCTTCTGTCTACCTGTTGGTCTCTGTCTGTCCTCTCTCCTGTCTACATGTTGGTCTCTGTCTGTCCTCTCTTCTGTCTACCTGTTGGTCTCTGTCTGTCCTCTCTTCTGTCTTCCTGTTGGTCTCTGTCTGTCCTCTCTTCTGTCTTCCTGTTGGTCTCTGTCTGTCCTCTCTTCTGTCTACCTGTTGGTTTCTGTTTCTCCTCTCTTCTCTTCTGTCTACCTGTTGGTCTCTGTCTGTCCTCTCTTCTGTCTACCTGTTGGTCTCTGTCTGTCCTCTCTTCTGTCTACCTGTTGGTCTCTGTCTGTCCTCTCTTCTGTCTACCTGTTGGTCTCTGTCTGTCCTCTCTCCTGTCTACCTGTTGGTCTCTGTCTGTCATCTCTCCTGTCTACCTGTTGGTCTCTGTCTGTCGTCTCTTCTGTCTACCTGTTGGTCTCTGTCTCTCCTCTCTTCTCTTCTGTCTACCTGTTGGTCTCTGTCTGTCCTCTCTTCTGTCTACCTGTTGGTTTCTGTTTCTCCTCTCTTCTCTTCTGTCTACCTGTTGGTCTCTGTCTGTCCTCTCTTCTGTCTACCTGTTGGTCTCTGTCTGTCCTCTCTTCTGTCTACCTGTTGGTCTCTGTCTGTCCTCTCTTCTGTCTACATGTTGGTCTCTGTCTGTCCTCTCTCCTGTCTACCTGTTGGTCTCTGTCTGTCATCTCTCCTGTCTACCTGTTGGTCTCTGTCTCTCCTCTCTTCTGTCTCCTTGTTGGTCTCTGTCTGTCCTCTCTTCTGTCTACCTGTTGGTCTCTGTCTGTCCTCTCTTCTGTCTGTTGGTCTCTGTCTGTCCTCTCTTCTGTCTACCTGTTGGTCTCTGTCTGTCCTATCTTCTGTCTACCTGTTGGTCTCTGTCTGTCCTGTCTTCTGTCTGTTGGTCTCTGTCTGTCCTCTCTTCTGTCTACCTGTTGGTCTCTGTCTGTCCTCTCTTCTGTCTACCTGTTGGTCTCTGTCTGTCATCTCTCCTGTCTACCTGTTGGTCTCTGTCTGTCATCTCTCCTGTCTACCTGTTGGTCTCTGTCTGTCCTCTCTTCTGTCTACCTGTTGGTCTCTGTCTGTCATCTCTCCTGTCTACATGTTGGTCTCTGTCTCTCCTCTCTTCTGTCTACATGTTGGTCTCTGTCTCTCCTCTCTTCTGTCTACCTGTTGGTCTCTGTCTCTCCTCTCTTCTGTCTACATGTTGGTCTCTGTCTGTCCTCTCTCCTGTCTACATGTTGGTCTCTGTCTGTCCTCTCTTCTGTCTACATGTTGGTCTCTGTCTGTCCTCTCTTCTGTCTACCTGTTGGTCTCTGTCTGTCCTCTCTTCTGTCTAGCTGTTGGTCTCTGTCTGTCCTCTCTTCTGTCTGTTGGTCTCTGTCTGTCCTCTCTTCTGTCTACCTGTTGGTCTCTGTCTGTCCTCTCTTCTGTCTACATGTTGGTCTCTGTCTGTCCTCTCTCCTGTCTACATGTTGGTCTCTGTCTGTCCTCTCTTCTGTCTACATGTTGGTCTCTGTCTGTCCTCTCTTCTGTCTACCTGTTGGTCTCTGTCTGTCCTCTCTTCTGTCTAGCTGTTGGTCTCTGTCTGTCCTCTCTTCTGTCTGTTGGTCTCTGTCTGTCCTCTCTTCTGTCTACCTGTTGGTCTCTGTCTGTCCTCTCTTCTGTCTACCTGTTGGTCTCTGTCTGTCCTCTCTTCTGTCTACCTGTTGGTCTCTGTCTGTCCTCTCTTCTGTCTACCTGTTGGTCTCTGTCTGTCCTCTCTTCTGTCTGTTGGTCTCTGTCTGTCCTCTCTCCTGTCTACATGTTGGTCTCTGTCTGTCCTCTCTCCTGTCTACATGTTGGTCTCTGTCTGTCCTCTCTCCTGTCTACATGTTGGTCTCTGTCTGTCCTCTCTTCTGTCTACATGTTGGTCTCTGTCTCTCCTCTCTTCTGTCTACCTGTTGGTCTCTGTCTCTCCTCTCTCCTGTCTACCTGTTGGTCTCTGTCTGTCCTCTCTCCTGTCTACATGTTGGTCTCTGTCTGTCCTCTCTCCTGTCTACATGTTGGTCTCTGTCTGTCCTCTCTCCTGTCTACATGTTGGTCTCTGTCTGTCCTCTCTCCTGTCTACCTGTTGGTCTCTGTCTCTCCTCTCTTCTGTCTACATGTTGGTCTCTGTCTCTCCTCTCTTCTGTCTACCTGTTGGTCTCTGTCTGTCCTCTCTTCTGTCTACCTGTTGGTCTCTGTCTGTCCTCTCTTCTGTCTACCTGTTGGTCTCTGTCTGTCCTCTCTTCTGTCTACCTGTTGGTCTCTGTCTGTCCTCTCTTCTGTCTACCTGTTGGTCTCTGTCTGTCCTCTCTCCTGTCTACCTGTTGGTCTCTGTCTCTCCTCTCTCCTGTCTACATGTTGGTCTCTGTCTGTCCTCTCTTCTGTCTACCTGTTGGTCTCTGTCTGTCCTCTCTTCTGTCTGTTGGTCTCTGTCTGTCCTCTCTTCTGTCTACCTGTTGGTCTCTGTCTGTCCTCTCTTCTGTCTACATGTTGGTCTCTGTCTGTCCTCTCTTCTGTCTACCTGTTGGTCTCTGTCTGTCCTCTCTTCTGTCTGTTGGTCTCTGTCTGTCCTCTCTTCTGTCTACATGTTGGTCTCTGTCTCTCCTCTCTTCTGTCTACATGTTGGTCTCTGTCTGTCCTCTCTTCTGTCTGTTGGTCTCTGTCTGTCCTCTCTTCTGTCTACCTGTTGGTCTCTGTCTGTACTCTCTTCTGTCTACCTGTTGGTCTCTGTCTGTCCTCTCTTCTGTCTACCTGTTGGTCTCTGTCTCTCCTCTCTCCTGTCTACCTGTTGGTCTCTGTCTGTCCTCTCTCCTGTCTACATGTTGGTCTCTGTCTGTCCTCTCTCCTGTCTACCTGTTGGTCTCTGTCTGTCCTCTCTTCTGTCTGTTGGTCTCTGTCTGTCCTCTCTTCTGTCTACCTGTTGGTCTCTGTCTCTCCTCTCTTCTGTCTACATGTTGGTCTCTGTCTGTCCTCTCTTCTGTCTGTTGGTCTCTGTCTGTCCTCTCTTCTGTCTACCTGTTGGTCTCTGTCTGTACTCTCTTCTGTCTACCTGTTGGTCTCTGTCTGTCCTCTCTTCTGTCTACCTGTTGGTCTCTGTCTCTCCTCTCTTCTGTCTACCTGTTGGTCTCTGTCTGTACTCTCTTCTGTCTACCTGTTGGTCTCTGTCTGTCCTCTCTTCTGTCTACCTGTTGGTCTCTGTCTGTCCTCTCTTCTGTCTACCTGTTGGTCTCTGTCTCTCCTCTCTTCTGTCTACCTGTTGGTCTCTGTCTCTCCTCTCTTCTGTCTACATGTTGGTCTCTGTCTGTCCTCTCTTCTGTCTGTTGGTCTCTGTCTGTCCTCTCTTCTGTCTACCTGTTGGTCTCTGTCTGTACTCTCTTCTGTCTACCTGTTGGTCTCTGTCTGTCCTCTCTTCTGTCTACCTGTTGGTCTCTGTCTCTCCTCTCTTCTGTCTACCTGTTGGTCTCTGTCTGTCCTCTCTTCTGTCTACCTGTTGGTCTCTGTCTGTCCTCTCTTCTGTCTACCTGTTGGTCTCTGTCTCTCCTCTCTTCTGTCTGTTGGTCTCTGTCTCTCCTCTCTTCTGTCTACATGTTGGTCTCTGTCTGTCCTCTCTTCTGTCTGTTGGTCTCTGTCTCTCCTCTCTTCTGTCTACCTGTTGGTCTCTGTCTCTCCTCTCTTCTGTCTACATGTTGGTCTCTGTCTGTCCTCTCTTCTGTCTACATGTTGGTCTCTGTCTGTCCTCTCTCCTGTCTACATGTTGGTCTCTGTCTCTCCTCTCTTCTGTCTACCTGTTGGTCTCTGTCTCTCCTCTCTCCTGTCTACATGTTGGTCTCTGTCTGTCCTCTCTCCTGTCTACATGTTGGTCTCTGTCTGTCCTCTCTCCTGTCTACATGTTGGTCTCTGTCTCTCCTCTCTTCTGTCTACCTGTTGGTCTCTGTCTGTCCTCTCTTCTGTCTACCTGTTGGTCTCTGTCTGTCCTCTCTTCTGTCTACCTGTTGGTCTCTGTCTGTCCTCTCTTCTGTCTACCTGTTGGTCTCTGTCTGTCCTCTCTTCTGTCTACCTGTTGGTCTCTGTCTGTCCTCTCTCCTGTCTACCTGTTGGTCTCTGTCTCTCCTCTCTCCTGTCTACATGTTGGTCTCTGTCTGTCCTCTCTTCTGTCTACCTGTTGGTCTCTGTCTGTCCTCTCTTCTGTCTGTTGGTCTCTGTCTGTCCTCTCTTCTGTCTACCTGTTGGTCTCTGTCTGTCCTCTCTTCTGTCTACATGTTGGTCTCTGTCTGTCCTCTCTTCTGTCTACCTGTTGGTCTCTGTCTGTCCTCTCTTCTGTCTGTTGGTCTCTGTCTGTCCTCTCTTCTGTCTACATGTTGGTCTCTGTCTCTCCTCTCTTCTGTCTACATGTTGGTCTCTGTCTGTCCTCTCTTCTGTCTGTTGGTCTCTGTCTGTCCTCTCTTCTGTCTACCTGTTGGTCTCTGTCTGTACTCTCTTCTGTCTACCTGTTGGTCTCTGTCTGTCCTCTCTTCTGTCTACCTGTTGGTCTCTGTCTCTCCTCTCTTCTGTCTACCTGTTGGTCTCTGTCTGTCCTCTCTCCTGTCTACATGTTGGTCTCTGTCTGTCCTCTCTCCTGTCTACCTGTTGGTCTCTGTCTGTCCTCTCTTCTGTCTGTTGGTCTCTGTCTGTCCTCTCTTCTGTCTACCTGTTGGTCTCTGTCTCTCCTCTCTTCTGTCTACATGTTGGTCTCTGTCTGTCCTCTCTTCTGTCTGTTGGTCTCTGTCTGTCCTCTCTTCTGTCTACCTGTTGGTCTCTGTCTGTACTCTCTTCTGTCTACCTGTTGGTCTCTGTCTGTCCTCTCTTCTGTCTACCTGTTGGTCTCTGTCTCTCCTCTCTTCTGTCTACCTGTTGGTCTCTGTCTGTACTCTCTTCTGTCTACCTGTTGGTCTCTGTCTGTCCTCTCTTCTGTCTACCTGTTGGTCTCTGTCTGTCCTCTCTTCTGTCTACCTGTTGGTCTCTGTCTCTCCTCTCTTCTGTCTACCTGTTGGTCTCTGTCTCTCCTCTCTTCTGTCTACATGTTGGTCTCTGTCTGTCCTCTCTTCTGTCTGTTGGTCTCTGTCTGTCCTCTCTTCTGTCTACCTGTTGGTCTCTGTCTGTACTCTCTTCTGTCTACCTGTTGGTCTCTGTCTGTCCTCTCTTCTGTCTACCTGTTGGTCTCTGTCTCTCCTCTCTTCTGTCTACCTGTTGGTCTCTGTCTGTCCTCTCTTCTGTCTACCTGTTGGTCTCTGTCTGTCCTCTCTTCTGTCTACCTGTTGGTCTCTGTCTCTCCTCTCTTCTGTCTGTTGGTCTCTGTCTCTCCTCTCTTCTGTCTACATGTTGGTCTCTGTCTGTCCTCTCTTCTGTCTGTTGGTCTCTGTCTCTCCTCTCTTCTGTCTACCTGTTGGTCTCTGTCTGTCCTCTCTCCTGTCTACCTGTTGGTCTCTGTCTCTCCTCTCTTCTGTCTACATGTTGGTCTCTGTCTCTCCTCTCTTCTGTCTACCTGTTGGTCTCTGTCTGTCCTCTCTTCTGTCTACATGTTGGTCTCTGTCTGTCCTCTCTTCTGTCTACCTGTTGGTCTCTGTCTGTCCTCTCTTCTGTCTACCTGTTGGTCTCTGTCTGTCCTCTCTCCTGTCTACATGTTGGTCTCTGTCTGTCCTCTCTTCTGTCTACCTGTTGGTCTCTGTCTCTCCTCTCTTCTGTCTCCTTGTTGGTCTCTGTCTGTCCTCTCTCCTGTCTACATGTTGGTCTCTGTCTCTCCTCTCTTCTGTCTACCTGTTGGTCTCTGTCTGTCCTCTCTTCTGTCTACATGTTGGTCTCTGTCTCTCCTCTCTTCTGTCTACCTGTTGGTCTCTGTCTCTCCTCTCTTCTGTCTACCTGTTGGTCTCTGTCTGTCCTCTCTTCTGTCTACATGTTGGTCTCTGTCTGTCCTCTCTTCTGTCTACATGTTGGTCTCTGTCTCTCCTCTCTTCTGTCTACCTGTTGGTCTCTGTCTGTCCTCTCTTCTGTCTACATGTTGGTCTCTGTCTGTCCTCTCTTCTGTCTGTTGGTCTCTGTCTCTCCTCTCTTCTGTCTACCTGTTGGTCTCTGTCTGTCCTCTCTTCTGTCTACATGTTGGTCTCTGTCTGTCCTCTCTCCTGTCTACATGTTGGTCTCTGTCTGTCCTCTCTCCTGTCTACATGTTGGTCTCTGTCTGTCCTCTCTTCTGTCTACATGTTGGTCTCTGTCTGTCCTCTCTTCTGTCTACCTGTTGGTCTCTGTCTGTCCTCTCTTCTGTCTACATGTTGGTCTCTGTCTGTCCTCTCTCCTGTCTACATGTTGGTCTCTGTCTGTCCTCTCTTCTGTCTACATGTTGGTCTCTGTCTGTCCTCTCTTCTGTCTACATGTTGGTCTCTGTCTCTCCTCTCTTCTGTCTACCTGTTGGTCTCTGTCTGTCCTCTCTTCTGTCTACCTGTTGGTCTCTGTCTGTCCTCTCTTCTGTCTACCTGTTGGTCTCTGTCTCTCCTCTCTCCTGTCTACATGTTGGTCTCTGTCTCTCCTCTCTCCTGTCTACATGTTGGTCTCTGTCTGTCCTCTCTTCTGTCTACATGTTGGTCTCTGTCTGTCCTCTCTTCTGTCTACCTGTTGGTCTCTGTCTGTCCTCTCTCCTGTCTACCTGTTGGTCTCTGTCTGTCCTCTCTTCTGTCTACCTGTTGGTCTCTGTCTGTCCTCTCTCCTGTCTACCTGTTGGTCTCTGTCTCTCCTCTCTTCTGTCTACCTGTTGGTCTCTGTCTCTCCTCTCTCCTGTCTACATGTTGGTCTCTGTCTGTCCTCTCTCCTGTCTACATGTTGGTCTCTGTCTCTCCTCTCTTCTGTCTCCTTGTTGGTCTCTGTCTGTCCTCTCTTCTGTCTACATGTTGGTCTCTGTCTCTCCTCTCTTCTGTCTACCTGTTGGTCTCTGTCTGTCCTCTCTTCTGTCTACATGTTGGTCTCTGTCTGTCCTCTCTTCTGTCTGTTGGTCTCTGTCTCTCCTCTCTTCTGTCTACCTGTTGGTCTCTGTCTGTCCTCTCTTCTGTCTACATGTTGGTCTCTGTCTGTCCTCTCTTCTGTCTGTTGGTCTCTGTCTCTCCTCTCTCCTGTCTACCTGTTGGTCTCTGTCTCTCCTCTCTTCTGTCTACCTGTTGGTCTCTGTCTGTCCTCTCTTCTGTCTACATGTTGGTCTCTGTCTCTCCTCTCTTCTGTCTGTTGGTCTCTGTCTGTCCTCTCTTCTGTCTGTTGGTCTCTGTCTGTCCTCTCTCCTGTCTACATGTTGGTCTCTGTCTCTCCTCTCTTCTGTCTACCTGTTGGTCTCTGTCTGTCCTCTCTTCTGTCTACCTGTTGGTCTCTGTCTGTCCTCTCTCCTGTCTACATGTTGGTCTCTGTCTCTCCTCTCTCCTGTCTACCTGTTGGTCTCTGTCTGTCCTCTCTCCTGTCTACATGTTGGTCTCTGTCTCTCCTCTCTTCTGTCTACATGTTGGTCTCTGTCTGTCCTCTCTCCTGTCTACCTGTTGGTCTCTGTCTGTCCTCTCTTCTGTCTACATGTTGGTCTCTGTCTGTCCTCTCTTCTGTCTACATGTTGGTCTCTGTCTCTCCTCTCTTCTGTCTACATGTTGGTCTCTGTCTGTCCTCTCTTCTGTCTACATGTTGGTCTCTGTCTGTCCTCTCTCCTGTCTACCTGTTGGTCTCTGTCTGTCCTCTCTTCTGTCTGTTGGTCTCTGTCTGTCCTCTCTCCTGTCTACATGTTGGTCTCTGTCTCTCCTCTCTTCTGTCTACATGTTGGTCTCTGTCTGTCCTCTCTTCTGTCTGTTGGTCTCTGTCTGTCCTCTCTCCTGTCTACCTGTTGGTCTCTGTCTCTCCTCTCTCCTGTCTACCTGTTGGTCTCTGTCTCTCCTCTCTCCTGTCTACATGTTGGTCTCTGTCTGTCCTCTCTTCTGTCTACATGTTGGTCTCTGTCTGTCCTCTCTTCTGTCTACATGTTGGTCTCTGTCTGTCCTCTCTTCTGTCTACATGTTGGTCTCTGTCTCTCCTCTCTTCTGTCTACATGTTGGTCTCTGTCTGTCCTCTCTTCTGTCTACATGTTGGTCTCTGTCTGTCCTCTCTCCTGTCTACCTGTTGGTCTCTGTCTGTCCTCTCTTCTGTCTGTTGGTCTCTGTCTGTCCTCTCTCCTGTCTACATGTTGGTCTCTGTCTCTCCTCTCTTCTGTCTACATGTTGGTCTCTGTCTGTCCTCTCTTCTGTCTGTTGGTCTCTGTCTGTCCTCTCTTCTGTCTACCTGTTGGTCTCTGTCTGTCCTCTCTTCTGTCTGTTGGTCTCTGTCTGTCCTCTCTCCTGTCTACCTGTTGGTCTCTGTCTCTCCTCTCTCCTGTCTACCTGTTGGTCTCTGTCTCTCCTCTCTCCTGTCTACATGTTGGTCTCTGTCTGTCCTCTCTTCTGTCTACCTGTTGGTCTCTGTCTCTCCTCTCTTCTGTCTACATGTTGGTCTCTGTCTCTCCTCTCTCCTGTCTACATGTTGGTCTCTGTCTGTCCTCTCTTCTGTCTGTTGGTCTCTGTCTGTCCTCTCTCCTGTCTACCTGTTGGTCTCTGTCTCTCCTCTCTCCTGTCTACATGTTGGTCTCTGTCTCTCCTCTCTTCTGTCTACATGTTGGTCTCTGTCTGTCCTCTCTTCTGTCTGTTGGTCTCTGTCTGTCCTCTCTCCTGTCTACCTGTTGGTCTCTGTCTCTCCTCTCTCCTGTCTACATGTTGGTCTCTGTCTGTCCTCTCTCCTGTCTACATGTTGGTCTCTGTCTCTCCTCTCTTCTGTCTACATGTTGGTCTCTGTCTGTCCTCTCTTCTGTCTACCTGTTGGTCTCTGTCTCTCCTCTCTCCTGTCTACATGTTGGTCTCTGTCTGTCCTCTCTTCTGTCTGTTGGTCTCTGTCTGTCCTCTCTCCTGTCTACCTGTTGGTCTCTGTCTCTCCTCTCTCCTGTCTACCTGTTGGTCTCTGTCTCTCCTCTCTCCTGTCTACCTGTTGGTCTCTGTCTCTCCTCTCTTCTGTCTACCTGTTGGTCTCTGTTTCTCCTCTCTTCTGTCTACATGTTGGTCTCTGTCTGTCCTCTCTTCTGTCTACATGTTGGTCTCTGTCTGTCCTCTCTTCTGTCTACATGTTGGTCTCTGTCTGTCCTCTCTTCTGTCTACATGTTGGTCTCTGTCTCTCCTCTCTTCTGTCTACATGTTGGTCTCTGTCTGTCCTCTCTTCTGTCTACATGTTGGTCTCTGTCTGTCCTCTCTTCTGTCTACCTGTTGGTCTCTGTCTGTCCTCTCTTCTGTCTACATGTTGGTCTCTGTCTCTCCTCTCTTCTGTCTACATGTTGGTCTCTGTCTGTCCTCTCTTCTGTCTACCTGTTGGTCTCTGTCTCTCCTCTCTTCTGTCTACATGTTGGTCTCTGTCTCTCCTCTCTCCTGTCTACCTGTTGGTCTCTGTCTGTCCTCTCTTCTGTCTGTTGGTCTCTGTCTGTCCTCTCTCCTGTCTACATGTTGGTCTCTGTCTCTCCTCTCTTCTGTCTACCTGTTGGTCTCTGTCTGTCCTCTCTTCTGTCTACATGTTGGTCTCTGTCTCTCCTCTCTTCTGTCTACCTGTTGGTCTCTGTCTGTCCTCTCTTCTGTCTACATGTTGGTCTCTGTCTGTCCTCTCTTCTGTCTACATGTTGGTCTCTGTCTCTCCTCTCTTCTGTCTACATGTTGGTCTCTGTCTCTCCTCTCTCCTGTCTACATGTTGGTCTCTGTCTCTCCTCTCTTCTGTCTACCTGTTGGTCTCTGTCTGTCCTCTCTTCTGTCTACATGTTGGTCTCTGTCTGTCCTCTCTTCTGTCTACCTGTTGGTCTCTGTCTCTCCTCTCTTCTGTCTACATGTTGGTCTCTGTCTGTCCTCTCTTCTGTCTACATGTTGGTCTCTGTCTCTCCTCTCTTCTGTCTACCTGTTGGTCTCTGTCTGTCCTCTCTTCTGTCTACCTGTTGGTCTCTGTCTGTCCTCTCTTCTGTCTACATGTTGGTCTCTGTCTGTCCTCTCTTCTGTCTACATGTTGGTCTCTGTCTGTCCTCTCTTCTGTCTACATGTTGGTCTCTGTCTCTCCTCTCTCCTGTCTACCTGTTGGTCTCTGTCTGTCCTCTCTTCTGTCTACCTGTTGGTCTCTGTCTGTCCTCTCTTCTGTCTACATGTTGGTCTCTGTCTCTCCTCTCTTCTGTCTACCTGTTGGTCTCTGTCTCTCCTCTCTCCTGTCTACATGTTGGTCTCTGTCTGTCCTCTCTTCTGTCTACATGTTGGTCTCTGTCTGTCCTCTCTCCTGTCTACATGTTGGTCTCTGTCTGTCCTCTCTCCTGTCTACATGTTGGTCTCTGTCTGTCCTCTCTTCTGTCTACATGTTGGTCTCTGTCTCTCCTCTCTTCTGTCTACCTGTTGGTCTCTGTCTGTCCTCTCTCCTGTCTACCTGTTGGTCTCTGTCTGTCCTCTCTTCTGTCTACCTGTTGGTCTCTGTCTCTCCTCTCTTCTGTCTACATGTTGGTCTCTGTCTCTCCTCTCTTCTGTCTACATGTTGGTCTCTGTCTCTCCTCTCTTCTGTCTACATGTTGGTCTCTGTCTGTCCTCTCTCCTGTCTACATGTTGGTCTCTGTCTGTCATCTCTCCTGTCTACCTGTTGGTCTCTGTCTGTCCTCTCTCCTGTCTACATGTTGGTCTCTGTCTCTCCTCTCTCCTGTCTACATGTTGGTCTCTGTCTGTCATCTCTCCTGTCTACCTGTTGGTCTCTGTCTGTCCTCTCTCCTGTCTACATGTTGGTCTCTGTCTCTCCTCTCTCCTGTCTACCTGTTGGTCTCTGTCTGTCATCTCTCCTGTCTACCTGTTGGTCTCTGTCTGTCCTCTCTCCTGTCTACATGTTGGTCTCCGTCTCTTCTGTCTCCGTGTTAATCAACACTACCATCCTCACAGCCATGATTCATTCCATAATGTCCACTAGGCCGTCTCTGTTTCCAGTCTAAATACAGTGCTGGGCAGCTTGTTGTTTTAATTGTCCTTTAGTGAATCACACATCATTTGATCTGGGGGCTTGTAAGGACAATTTCTCCCTTCAATCAGGAATAAAAAGGGGCCTCTGTCAAGTGGGGGCATGTCAGCGCACCTCTGAATATGATGTAGGTTCTCTCTGTGCTGCTGTCATCATCGTTGGTTCAGTGTAGAGTGGTCACACTACAGACAGCCTCACTGATGTCATAGGACAGGAATGCAGTCACATGACACACAGATTGTGAGTGAGATGAAATGATGCCCTTGTTTTTACCACGGACAGCAACCCTAGGTGTGCTCCAAATGTCACCCTATTTGATAAATAGTGCACTGTACTTCTGGTCAAAAGTAGTGCACTATATAGGGAAAATAGTGTCATTTGGGACACAGACCCTACCTAACAACAAGCACCAGAGCAGGAAGTTTTTTTTAAATGTTGTTAAATTTGAAACAAAACAGGTAAAAACTCAGGAATTATATGTGAATACTGGGCATTGATTCTATCATCTTATTGTTTCTCAATGACTTTTGATTCAAATCTAATTCGGAGAGAGAGAGAGAGAGGTGTCCTCCTTGGTTTAATGACTGTGTAATTACTGACATGAAGGGGATGATCACCTAGCCTTATCAAAGCATTACAATCTCCCAGCAGGTAAAGAAAAAGGTCTAGTGGTTTTAAGAAGAGAAAAGTGAGGCCTATCTGCTCTTCTATCCCCTCCTCCTTTAAATTGGTAGCAGCTGCCTCAGAAGTGGAGCTGGGTCCTTGAAGTGCAGGGCAGGATTACTGAAGAACACAAAAGGAGTGTTTGGAGGGGGGGGGGGCATGCCTGTCCCCTTTTTTTGAAAGGGGATCATTTAGAGCCTTCAGCTATAGATCATCTCTGGCTTACACCGTCTGAGCTGGAGCTGGGGCTGGGGCTAAACGTGGCTGGCTGGGGGAATCTGGATCGGGATGGGGCCATTATCCTGTAGATCTCTGTGGGGGGGGGGGGGGGGGTTGATGGTGAGAGTGGGGTGGGGGGTCTATTCCTCCAGAGACATCCAGCCAGGGCTAGGTCTGTCTGCCTCCCCTTTTCTGAATGCCTATCTATTGGTATGCAGCATCTCACAATAATACGCGGAGTAGGGGAGGAGGGGATGAGGGGAGAGGAGAAGAGAGAGGAGAGGAGGGGAGTGAGGGGAGAGGAGAAGAGAGAGGAGAGGAGGGGAGGAGGGGAGGAGGGGAGGAGGGGATGAGGGGAGAGGAGAAGAGAGAGGGGAGGAGGGGAGGAGGGGAGGAGGAGAAGAGAGAGGAGAGGAGGGGAGGAGGGGAGAGGAGAAGAGAGAGGAGAGGAGAGGAGGGGAGGAGGGGAGAGGAGAAGAGAGGAGAGAGGAGAGGAGGGGAGGAGGGGATGAGGGGAGAGGAGAAGAGAGAGGAGAGGAGGGGAGGAGGGGAGGAAGGGAGAGGAGAAGAGAGAGGAGAGGAGGGGAGGAGGGGAGGAGGGGATGATGGGAGGAGGGGAGGAGGGGATGAGGGGAGAGGAGAAGAGAGAGGAGAGGAGGGGAGGAGGGGATGAGGGGAGAGGAGAAGAGAGAGGAGAGGAGGGGAGGAGGGGAGGAGGGGATGAGGGGAGAGGAGAAGAGAGAGGAGAGGAGAAGCCCTCCTTCTCCTATTGGGCAGTCAGAGTCCAAGGGGGGGTGGAGGCAGAATAAGGGAGGGGAGGCCCTCCTCCAATTATTGGGCAGTCATTAGAGTCCGGGGGGGATGGAGGCAGAATAGGGGAGGGGAGACCCTCCTTCTCCTATTGGGCAGTCATTAGAGTCCGGGGGGGGGGGGGGGTGGAGGCAGAATAGGGGAGGGGAGACCCTCCTTCTCCTATTGGGCAGTCAGAGTCCAAGGGGGGGTGGAGGCAGAATAAGGGAGGGGAGACCCTCCTCCAATTATTGGGCAGTCATTAGAGTCCAAGGGGGGGTGGAGGCAGAATAGGTTAAGGGGAGGGGAGACCCTCCTTCTCCTATTGGGCAGTCATTAGATTCCAGGGGGGGGGGGGGGGGGGGGAATACTGTATCACCAGGCTGGGTTTCAGGGGCCTCGTTTAGAAACGTTGAGTACGCACAAATGATATCCAAAAACCTGTGTGCGCCAGTTTTGTCATTTCTAAAAACTGAACTTAACGTGAGACTGTGCTCTTACTCTCTTACTGCCGCCTGTAGACCATTCATACGCACAGCCAATGGCAACGTCCGCTATCATGCCAGGAGACGCTTCTGGATTTGACAGCTCTGACACGTTCGACCTCCGACACCGTTAAAACACCCAGCTAGCTAAATGGAGATCGGCTAGTGCGAATCTGATTGAATCGAGCACTTAATATACACTGAGTGGACAAAACATTAAGAACACCTTCCTGATATTGAGTTGCACCCCCTTTTTTGCCCTCAGAACAGCCTCAGTTCGTCGGGGCATGGTACTCTACAAGGTGTCTAAAGTGTTCCACAGGGATGCTGGCCCATGTTGACTCCAATGCGTTCCACAGTTGTGTCAAGTTGACTGGATGTCCTTTGGATGGTGGACCATTCTTGATACATACAGGAAACTGTTGAGCGTCAAAAACCCAGCAGTGTTGCAAGAGTGACAGTGACTCCTACCCAGAGTGGGTCTGGGTAGGAGTGACAACAGGCGGGTCTGGGTAGGAGTGACAACAGGCGGGTCTGGGTAGGAGTGACAACAGGTGGGTCTGGGTAGGAGTGACAACAGGTGGGTCTGGGTAGGAGTGACAACAGGTGGGTCTGGGTAGGAGTGACAACAGGTGGGTCTGGGTAGGAGTGACAACAGGCGGGTCTGGGTAGGAGTGACAACAGGTGGGTCTGGGTAGGAGTGACAACAGGTGGGTCTGGGTAGGAGTGACAACAGGTGGGTCTGGGTAGGAGTGACAACAGGCGGGTCTGGGTAGGAGTGACAACAGGCGGGTCTGGGTAGGAGTGACAACAGGTGGGTCTGGGTAGGAGTGACAACAGGCGGGTCTGGGTAGGAGTGACAACAGGCGGGTCTGGGTAGGAGTGACAACAGGCGGGTCTGGGTAGGAGTGACAACAGGTGGGTCTGGGTAGGAGTGACAACAGGCGGGTCTGGGTAGGAGTGACAACAGGCGGGTCTGGGTAGGAGTGACAACAGGTGGGTCTGGGTAGGAGTGACAACAGGCGGGTCTGGGTAGGAGTGACAACAGGCGGGTCTGGGTAGGAGTGACAACAGGTGGGTCTGGGTAGGAGTGACAACAGGCGGGTCTGGGTAGGAGTGACAACAGGTGGGTCTGGGTAGGAGTGACAACAGGCGGGTCTGGGTAGGAGTGACAACAGGTGGGTCTGGGTAGGAGTGACAACAGGTGGGTCTGGGTAGGAGTGACAACAGGTGGGTCTGGGTAGGAGTGACAACAGGTGGGTCTGGGTAGGAGTGACAACAGGTGGGTCTGGGTAGGAGTGACAACAGGTGGGTCTGGGTAGGAGTGACAACAGGTGGGTCTGGGTAGGAGTGACAACAGGCGGGTCTGGGTAGGAGTGACAACAGGTGGGTCTGGGTAGGAGTGACAACAGGTGGGTCTGGGTAGGAGTGACAACAGGTGGGTCTGGGTAGGAGTGACAACAGGTGGGTCTGGGTAGGAGTGACAACAGGTGGGTCTGGGTAGGAGTGACAACAGGTGGGTCTGGGTAGGAGTGACAACAGGCGGGTCTGGGTAGGAGTGACAACAGGCGGGTCTGGGTAGGAGTGACAACAGGTGGGTCTGGGTAGGAGTGACAACAGGTGGGTCTGGGTAGGAGTGACAACAGGTGGGTCTGGGTAGGAGTGACAACAGGTGGGTCTGGGTAGGAGTGACAACAGGCGGGTCTGGGTAGGAGTGACAACAGGTGGGTCTGGGTAGGAGTGACAACAGGCGGGTCTGGGTAGGAGTGACAACAGGTGGGTCTGGGTAGGAGTGACAACAGGCGGGTCTGGGTAGGAGTGACAACAGGTGGGTCTGGGTAGGAGTGACAACAGGCGGGTCTGGGTAGGAGTGACAACAGGTGGGTCTGGGTAGGAGTGACAACAGGTGGGTCTGGGTAGGAGTGACAACAGGCGGGTCTGGGCAGGAGTGACAACAGGTGGGTCTGGGTAGGAGTGACAACAGGTGGGTCTGGGTAGGAGTGACAACAGGTGGGTCTGGGTAGGAGTGACAACTAGTGGGTCTGGGTAGGAGTGACAACAGGCGGGTCTGGGTAGGAGTGACAACAGGTGGGTCTGGGTAGGAGTGACAACAGGCGGGTCTGGGTAGGAGTGACAACAGGTGGGTCTGGGTAGGAGTGACAACAGGTGGGTCTGGGTAGGAGTGACAACAGGTGGGTCTGGGTAGGAGTGACAACAGGTGGGTCTGGGTAGGAGTGACAACAGGTGGGTCTGGGTAGGAGTGACAACAGGTGGGTCTGGGCAGGAGTGACAACAGGTGGGTCTGGGTAGGAGTGACAACAGGTGGGTCTGGGTAGGAGTGACAACAGGTGGGTCTGGGTAGGAGTGACAACAGGTGGGTCTGGGTAGGAGTGACAACTAGTGGGTCTGGGTAGGAGTGACAACAGGCGGGTCTGGGTAGGAGTGACAACAGGTGGGTCTGGGTAGGCGTGACAACAGGCGGGTCTGGGTAGGAGTGACAACAGGTGGGTCTGGGTAGGAGTGACAACAGGTGGGTCTGGGTAGGAGTGACAACAGGTGGGTCTGGGTAGGAGTGACAACAGGTGGGTCTGGGTAGGAGTGACAACAGGTGGGTCTGGGTAGGAGTGACAACAGGTGGGTCTGGGTAGGAGTGACAACAGGTGGGTCTGGGTAGGAGTGACAACAGGTGGGTCTGGGTAGGAGTGACAACAGGCGGGTCTGGGTAGGAGTGACAACAGGTGGGTATGTATGCCTACATTTAAGATGTACAATATACCACACCACCATTCCAGGAATTAAACTTTGACCTACCAACACCATCACCCACTTACCCCAAGGCCGCTCAACTTACCCTGTCCCTTTGCTCAACTTACCCTGTCCCTTTGCTCAACTTACCCTGTCCCTTTGCTCAACTTACCCTGTCCCTTTGCTCAACTTACCCTGTCCCTTTGCTCAACTTACCCTGTCCCTTTGCTCAACTTACCCTGTCCCTTTGCTCAACTTACCCTGTCCCTTTGCTCAACTTACCCTGTCCCTTTGCTCAACTTACCCTGTCCCTTTGCTCAACTTACCCTGTCCCTTTGCTCAACTTACCTCATAGCTTTTTTGACAACCTACAGTATATTTTCAAGACTTCATTTTTTTTTAACCTTCATTTAACTAGGCAAGTCACAAATTAATATCTTCAATGACGGCCTACCCCGGCCAAACCCGGACGACGCTGGGCCAATTGTGTGCCGCCCTATGGGACTCCCAAACACGGCCGGATGTGATACAGCCTGGATTCGAACCAGGGACTGTAGTGACACCTACTAGCACTGAGATGCAGTGCCTTAGACCGATGTGATACAGCCTGGATTCGAACCAGGGACTGTAGTGACACCTACTAGCACTGAGATGCAGTGCCTTAGACCGCTGCGCCACTCGGGGGCCCAACACCAACACTGTTGTGTCTACATGAACTCATACACAACATCCTGAAATATGTGTAGATATCTTTGTCAGAACGAATCCTGTATTTCCCTTGACGTAGTGATGCCGAATGTTAAAAAAATAAATGGCTCAACTTAACCCATTCCTCCCCAACCTTACCGCTCCCTAACATGCATGATTTCTCCACATGAAGCTCTCCTCTGTTCTCCTGTGTGAAACTCCCAGGGTGTTTATGACCAAAGCCGTACATAAAGGATGATCTGCCATCAGTTCCATCATGTGGGAACAAAGATATAAGACATCTCTTTTTTTTTTTCTTCTCTACCACTTGTCAAAATATATTCCATCTGAAGAAGAGAGTAGGGATTCATGACATTGTTGTGGGGATAGGAGGTTTTCCCCAGACAGAGAAGAGACAAGGCCTTAACAGTGGATTTACTGATGATCGTTCTAGTCAGTTAATCCCAGTACCTCTTTCAGTCTTTCAGACGGTGCCTTCCTCAACGTGGCAAGCAGAAAATGCTATCAAGTGAGACTCCTTCCTGGCTGCTTCCTTCAACCAGGACAAAATATTTACTCTTCAGTCTAGCTCGGTACATTGTTCGGATTGATAGTTACAGACGGAGGTGTTCATTTGATAGGCCTCTTGGACACTCCTGCACATGCACTTTCTAACAATTATTAAATGTAGTATTTATAAAGTAGAAAAATACTAACAGAACTGGATCAGGTAAATACTGGATCTATACTATGCATTGCTAGAACTGGATCAGGTAAATACTGGATCTATACTATGCATTGCTAGAACTGGATCAGGTAAATACTGGATCTATACTATGCATTGCTAGAACTGGATCAGGTAAATACTGGATCTATACTATGCATTGCTAGAACTGGATCAGGTAAATACTGGATCTATACTATGCATTGCTAGAACTGGATCAGGTAAATACTGGATCTATACTATGCATAGCTAGAACTGAATCAGGTAAATACTGGATCTATACTATGCATTGCTAGAACTGGATCAGGTAAATACTGGGTCTATACTATGCATAGCTAGAACTGGATCAGGTAAATACTGGATCTATACTATGCATAGCTAGAACTGGATCAGGTAAATACTGGATCTATACTATGCATTGCTAGAACTGGATCAGGTAAATACTGGATCTATACTATGCATTGCTAGAACTGGATCAGGTAAATACTGGATCTATACTATGCATAGCTAGAACCTGTAAAATACATTAAAACCTATTGAGAAACCTGTAAAATACAGTAAAACCCATTGGAAAACCTGTAAAATACAGTAAAACCTATTGAGAAACCTGTAAAATACAGTAGCCCCTTCACAGTCATGCAGTCTGCCGGGAGGGACAGTCATACAATAACCCAGGAGTGTGATGGTGAGACGGGGCTTGTTCTGTATAAATCCATCCATATGTAGTGACGCCTCCTCCCACCTCAGACCGGAGATCCCATGCAGTTATCAGACCAATACGTTACTGTTTTATGAGCCCCAGTGTGGAGGCTGTTGAAACCCAACCAGGTCATGCCGATTGATAGGCATTCTCCTCAGCTATCAGATGTACGCTTCGTCGTCCTAGAGTCACTGTGAAGACAAGCCTCTCCAGCTTCTACCCCCCCGGTCTAGGGCTGAGTCCCAAATGGCAACCTCTTCCCTGTATAGGAATATATGCCCTGGTCAAAAGAAATGCATTAAGTAGGGAATAGGGTTCTATTTGGGATACAGGATTAGGACAGCTAGCTGCTCCCCGTAGTGACCCTGGGAGCTGTCATCGTGTTGAACGGTTAAATGTTTAACTGCCTCTAGAAGATTGGGATGTAGTATAAGATAATGTCCCGTAATTCCTACTGACTGCTACAAGCAGATGGTAGATATAAAGAGACAGGAATCAGCCTCTCTCTGGTCCCTGATATCGTGCTCTTCTCATAAGGGGTCAGACAGGCAAGGAGATTCCCCTGAACGTATCACTTTTCATATTACCCTTCAGATTTGTCTGGAAATAAGTGTTATATGGGGTAAAATGGTTAGTGCTGAGATTTAACTTGACACGGTATTAGATTTGTGAATTTACAACACCATACCAAGTAATTCATAAGCCCTTGGAAACCTGTAAAATACAGTAAAACCTATTGGGAAACCTGTAACATACAGTAAAACCTATTGAGAAACCTGTAAAATACAGTAAAACCTATTGAGAAACATGTAAAATACAGTAAAACCTATTGGGAAACCTGTAACAAGTAATTAATGAGCCCTTCCCATACATTTATATTCTTAATGAACTTATCACCCAAAATTGTAATATTTTAAACTATAAATCTAAAGCTGCAAATCATCCCAGCTTTATCTTTGCTTCCCCAAACCACAGCATCTGATCTGTGAATAGATGGCGACAGGCAGACCTGGCCTTGCTTCCCCAAACCACAGCATCTGATCTGTGAATAGATGGTGACAGGCAGACCTGGCCTTGCTTCCCCAAACCACAGCATCTGATCTGTGAATAGATGGCGACAGGCAGACCTGGCCTTGCTTCCCCAAACCACAGCATCTGATCTGTGAATAGATGGTGACAGGCAGACCTGGCCTTGCTTCCCCAAACCACAGCATCTGATCTGTGAATAGATGGTGACAGGCAGACCTGGCCTTGCTTCCCCAAACCACAGCATCTGATCTGTGAATAGATGGTGACAGGCAGACCTAGCCTTGCTTCCCCAAACCACAGCATCTGATCTGTGAATAGATGGTGACAGGCAGACCTAGCCTTGCTTCCCCAAACCACAGCATCTGATCTGTGAATAGATGGTGACAGGCAGACCTGGCCTTGCGTCCCCAAACCACAGCATCTGATCTGTGAATAGATGGTGACAGGCAGACCTGGCCTTGCTTCCCCAAACCACAGCATCTGATCTGTGAATAGATGGTGACAGGCAGACCTAGCCTTGCGTCTCCAAACCACAGCATCTGATCTGAGAATAGATGGTGACAGGCAGACCTAGCCTTGCTTCCCCAAACCACAGCATCTGATCTGTGAATAGATGGTGACAGGCAGACCTGGCCTTGCTTCCCCAAACCACAGCATCTGATCTGTGAATAGATGGTGACAGGCAGACCTGGCCTCGCTTTCCTGCCACTATCATGTGAATAGATGGTGACAGGCAGACCTAGCCTCGCTTTCCTGCCACTATCATGTGAATAGATGGTGACAGGCAGACCTAGCCTCGCTTTCCTGCCACTATCATGTGAATAGATGGTGACAGGCAGACCTAGCCTTGCTTTCCTGCCACTATCATGTGAATAGATGGTGACAGGCAGACCTAGCCTCGCTTTCCTGCCACTATCATGTGAATAGATGGTGACAGGCAGACCTAGCCTCGCTTTCCTGCCACTATCATGTGAATAGATGGTGACAGGCAGACCTAGCCTCGCTTTCCTGCCACTATCATGTGAATAGATGGTGACAGGCAGACCTAGCCTTGCTTTCCTGCCACTATCATGTGAATAGATGGTGACAGGCAGACCTAGCCTCGCTTTCCTGCCACTATCATGTGAATAGATGGTGACAGGCAGACCTAGCCTCGCTTTCCTGCCACAATCATGTGAATAGATGGTGACAGGCAGACCTAGCCTCGCTGTCCTGCCACTATCATGTGAATAGATGGTGACAGGCAGACCTAGCCTTGCTTTCCTGCCACTATCATGTGAATAGATGGTGACAGGCAGACCTAGCCTTGCTTTCCTGACACTATCATGTGAATAGATGGTGACAGGCAGACCTAGCCTTGCTCTCCTGCCACTATCATGTGAATAGATGGTGACAGGCAGACCTAGCCTTGCTTTCCTGCCACTATCATGTGAATAGATGGTGACAGGCAGACCTAGCCTTGCTTTCCTACCACTATCATGTGAATAGATGGTGACAGGCAGACCTAGCCTCGCTTTCCTGCCACTATCATGTGAATAGATGGTGACAGGCAGACCTAGCCTCGCTTTCCTGCCACAATCATGTGAATAGATGGTGACAGGCAGACCTAGCCTCGCTGTCCTGCCACTATCATGTGAATAGATGGTGACAGGCAGACCTAGCCTCGCTTTCCTGCCACAATCATGTGAATAGATGGTGACAGGCAGACCTAGCCTCGCTGTCCTGCCACTATCATGTGAATAGATGGTGACAGGCAGACCTAGCCTCGCTTTCCTGCCACAATCATGTGAATAGATGGTGACAGGCAGACCTAGCCTCGCTGTCCTGCCACTATCATGTGAATAGATGGTGACAGGCAGACCTAGCCTCGCTTTCCTGCCACTATCATGTGAATAGATGGTGACAGGCAGACCTAGCCTTGCTGTCCTGCCACTATCAGTTGATGGGATCTTGTAATGGCTAGTGGAAGGAAAGGAGGGTTCACACCTTGCTGAGTAGAGTGAAACTTTATCCAACCGGATTCATCCATCCCTCCAACCCATGTCACTCACTGAGTGACCACCCCCACCCCCACCCCCACTACTCCAGGCAGCTCCACTACCCAGCTCCACTACCCAGCTCCAGGCAGCTCCACTACCCAGCTCCAGGCAGCTCCACTACCCAGCTCCAGGCAGCTCCACTACCCAGCTCCAGGCAGCTCCACTACCCAGCTCCAGGCAGCTCCACTACCCAGTTCCAGGCAGCTCTACTACCCAGCCCCAGGCAGTTCCAGGCAGCTCCACTACCCAGCTCCAAGGCAGCTCCACTACCCAGTTCCAGGCAGCTCCACTACCCAGCTCCAGACGGCCCCAGGCAGCCCCAGGCAGCCCAAGGCAGTTCCAGGCAGCTCTACTACCCAGCCCCAGGCAGTTCCAGGCAGCTCAAGCCAGCTCCAGGCAGCTCAAGGCTGCTCCAGGCAGCTCCACCACCCAGCTCCAGGCTGCTCCAGGCAGCTCCACTACCCAGCTCCAGGCAGCACCAGGCAGCTTCAGGCCCCCTGGCCCTGTGTGTCTCTCTGTCCCCTAATCGGAATGCAACATGATCTTCAGAAAGGAGGCTCTCCTAGCCTCAGGCTGACTGATTCTCCTCAGAAAGGAGGCTCTCCTAGCCGCAGCCTGACTGATTCTCTTCAGAAAGGAGGCTCTCCTAGCCGCAGGCTGACTGATTCTCTTCAGAAAGGAGGCTCTGCTAGCCGCAGGCTGACTGATTCTCTTCAGAAAGGAGGCTCTCCTAGCCGCAGGCTGACTGATTCTCTTCAGAAAGGAGGCTCTCCTAGCCGCAGGCTGACTGATTCTCCTCAGAAAGGAGGCTCTCCTAGCCGCAGGCTGACTGATTCTCTTCAGAAAGGAGGCTCTCCTAGCCGCAGGCTGACTGATTCTCTTCAGAAAGGAGACTCTCCAAGCCGCAGGCTGACTGATTCTCTTCAGAAAGGAGGCTCTCCTAGCCGCAGGCTGACTGATTCTCCTCAGAAAGGAGGCTCTCCTAGCCGCAGGCTGACTGATTCTCTTCAGAAAGGAGGCTCTCCTAGCCGCAGACTGACTGATTCTCCTCAGAAAGGAGGCTCTCCTAGCCGCAGGCTGACTGATTCTCTTCAGAAAGGAGGCTCTCCTAGCCGCAGGCTGACTGATTCTCTTCAGAAAGGAGGCTCTCCTAGCCGCAGGCTGACTGATTCTCCTCAGAAAGGAGGCTCTCCTAGCCGCAGGCTGACTGATTCTCTTCAGAAAGGAGGCTCTCCTAGCCGCAGACTGACTGATTCTCCTCAGAAAGGAGGCTCTCCTAGCCGCAGGCTGACTGATTCTCTTCAGAAAGGAGGCTCTCCTAGCCGCAGGCTGACTGATTCTCTTCAGAAAGGAGGCTCTCCTAGCCGCAGGCTGACTGATTCTCTTCAGAAAGGAGGCTCTCCTAGCCGCAGGCTGACTGATTCTCTTCAGAAAGGAGGCTCTCCTAGCCGCAGGCTGACTGATTCTCTTCAGAAAGGAGGCTCTCCTAGCCGCAGGCTGACTGATTCTCTTCAGAAAGGAGGCTCTCCAAGCCGCAGGCTGACTGATTCTCTTCAGAAAGGAGGCTCTCCTAGCCGCAGGCTGACTGATTCTCCTCAGAAAGGAGGCTCTCCTAGCCGCAGGCTGACTGATTCTCTTCAGAAAAGAGGCTCTCCTAGCCGCAGGCTGACTGATTCTCCTCAGAAAGGAGGCTCTCCTAGCCGCAGGCTGACTGATTCTCTTCAGAAAGGAGGCTCTCCTAGCCGCAGGCTGACTGATTCTCTTCAGAAAGGAGGCTCTCCTAGCCGCAGGCTGACTGATTCTCTTCAGAAAGGAGGCTCTCCTAGCCGCAGGCTGACTGATTCTCTTCAGAAAGGAGGCTCTCCTAAACGCAGGCTGACTGATTCTCTTCAGAAAGGAGGCTCTCCTAGCCGCAGGCTGACTGATTCTCTTCAGAAAGGAGGCTCTCCTAGCCGCAGGCTGACTGATTCTCTTCAGAAAGGAGGCTCTCCTAGCCGCAGGCTGACTGATTCTCTTCAGAAAGGAGGCTCTCCTAAATGCAGGCTGACTGATTCTCTTCAGAAAGGAGGCTCTCCTAGCCGCAGGCTGACTGATTCTCTTCAGAAAGGAGGCTCTCCAAGCCGCAGGCTGACTGATTCTCTTCAGAAAGGAGGCTCTCCTAGCCGCAGGCTGACTGATTCTCTTCAGAAAGGAGGCTCTCCTAGCCGCAGGCTGACTGATTCTCTTCAGAAAGGAGGCTCTCCTAGCCGCAGGCTGACTGATTCTCTTCAGAAAGGAGGCTCTCCTAGCCGCAGGCTGACTGATTCTCTTCAGAAAGGAGGCTCTCCTAGCCGCAGGCTCACTGATTCTCTTCAGAAAGGAGGCTCTCCTAGCCGCAGGCTGACTGATTCTCTTCAGAAAGGAGGCTCTCCTAGCCGCAGGCTGACTGATCCTCTTCAGAAAGGAGGCTCTCCAAGCCGCTGGCTGACTGATTCTCTTCAGAAAGGAGGCTCTCCTAGCCGCAGGCTGACTGATTCTCTTCAGAAAGGAGGCTCTCCTAGCCGCAGGCTGACTGATTCTCTTCAGAAAGGAGGCTCTCCTAGCCGCAGGCTGACTGATTCTCTTCAGAAAGGAGGCTCTCCTAAACGCAGGCTGACTGATTCTCTTCAGAAAGGAGGCTCTCCTAGCTGCAGGCTGACTGATTCTCCTTCAGAAAGGAGGCTCTCCAAGCCGCAGGCTGACTGATTCTCTTCAGAAAGGAGGCTCTCCTAGCCGCAGGCTGACTGATTCTCTTCAGAAAGGAGGCTCTCCAAGCCGCAGGCTGACTGATTCTCCTCAGAAAGGAGGCTCTCCTAGCCGCAGGCTGACTGATTCTCCTCAGAAAGGAGGCTCTCCTAGCCGCAGGCTGACTGATTCTCCTCAGAAAGGAGGCTCTCCAAGCCGCAGGCTGACTGATTCTCTTCAGAAAGGAGGCTCTCCTAGCCGCAGGCTGACTGATTCTCCTCAGAAAGGAGGCTCTCCTAGCCGCAGGCTGACTGATTCTCTTCAGAAAAGAGGCTCTCCTAGCCGCAGGCTGACTGATTCTCCTCAGAAAGGAGGCTCTCCTAGCCGCAGGCTGACTGATTCTCTTCAGAAAGGAGGCTCTCCTTGCCGCAGGCTGACTGATTCTCTTCAGAAAGGAGGCTCTCCTAGCCGCAGGCTGACTGATTGTCTTCAGAAAGGAGGCTCTCCTAGCCGCAGGCTGACTGATTCTCTTCAGAAAGGAGGCTCTCCTAAACGCAGGCTGACTGATTCTCTTCAGAAAGGAGGCTCTCCTAGCCGCAGGCTGACTGATTCTCTTCAGAAAGGAGGCTCTCCTAGCCGCAGGCTGACTGATTCTCTTCAGAAAGGAGGCTCTCCTAAATGCAGGCTGACTGATTCTCTTCAGAAAGGAGGCTCTCCTAGCCGCAGGCTGACTGATTCTCTTCAGAAAGGAGGCTCTCCAAGCCGCAAGCTGACTGATTCTCTTCAGAAAGGAGGCTCTCCTAGCCGCAGGCTGACTGATTCTCTTCAGAAAGGAGGCTCTCCTAGCCGCAGGCTGACTGATTCTCTTCAGAAAGGAGGCTCTCCTAGCCGCAGGCTGACTGATTCTCTTCAGAAAGGAGGCTCTCCTAGCCGCAGGCTGACTGATTCTCTTCAGAAAGGAGGCTCTCCTAGCTGCAGGCTGACTGATTCTCTTCAGAAAGGAGGCTCTCCTAGCCGCAGGCTGACTGATTCTCTTCAGAAAGGAGGCTCTCCTAGCCGCAGGCTGACTGATTCTCTTCAGAAAGGAGGCTCTCCAAGCCGCTGGCTGACTGATTCTCTTCAGAAAGGAGGCTCTCCTAGCCGCAGGCTGACTGATTCTCTTCAGAAAGGAGGCTCTCCTAGCCGAAGGCTGACTGATTCTCTTCAGAAAGGAGGCTCTCCTAAACGCAGGCTGACTGATTCTCTTCAGAAAGGAGGCTCTCCTAGCCGCAGGCTGACTGATTCTCCTTCAGAAAGGAGGCTCTCCAAGCCGCAGGCTGACTGATTCTCTTCAGAAAGGAGGCTCTCCTAGCCGCAGGCTGACTGATTCTCTTCAGAAAGGAGGCTCTCCTAGCCGCAGGCTGACTGATTCTCTTCAGAAAGGAGGCTCTCCTAGCCGCAGGCTGGCTGATTCTCTTCAGAAAGGAGGCTCTCCTAGCCGCAGGTTGACTGATTCTCTTCAGAAAGGAGACTCTCCTAGCCGCAGGCTGACTGATTCTCTTCAGAAAGGAGGCTCTCCTAGCCGCAGGCTGACTGATTCTCTTCAGAAAGGAGGCTCTCCAAGCCGCAGGCTGACTGATTCTCCTCAGAAAGGAGGCTCTCCTAGCCGCAGGCTGACTGATTTTCCTCAGAAAGGAGGCTCTCCTAGCCGCAGGCTGACTGATTCTCCTCAGAAAGGAGGCTCTCCTAGCCGCAGGCTGACTGATTCTCCTCAGAAAGTAGGCTCTCCTAGCCGCAGGCTGACTGATTCTCTTCAGAAAGGAGGCTCTCCAAGCCGCAGGCTGACTGATTCTCCTCAGAAAGGAGGCTCTCCTAGCCGCAGGCTGACTGATTCTCCTCAGAAAGGAGGCTCTCCTAGCCGCAGGCTGACTGATTCTCCTCAGAAAGGAGGCTCTCCTAGCCGCAGGCTGACTGATTCTCCTCAGAAAGGAGGCTCTCCTAGCCGCAGGCTGACTGATTCTCTTCAGAAAGGAGGCTCTCCTAGCCGCAGGCTGACTGATCCTCTTCAGAAAGGAGGCTCTCCAAGCCGCTGGCTGACTGATTCTCTTCAGAAAGGAGGCTCTCCTAGCCGCAGGCTGACTGATTCTCTTCAGAAAGGAGGCTCTCCTAGCCGCAGGCTGACTGATTCTCTTCAGAAAGGAGGCTCTCCTAGCCGCAGGCTGACTGATTCTCTTCAGAAAGGAGGCTCTCCTAAACGCAGGCTGACTGATTCTCTTCAGAAAGGAGGCTCTCCTAGCTGCAGGCTGACTGATTCTCCTTCAGAAAGGAGGCTCTCCAAGCCGCAGGCTGACTGATTCTCTTCAGAAAGGAGGCTCTCCTAGCCGCAGGCTGACTGATTCTCTTCAGAAAGGAGGCTCTCCAAGCCGCAGGCTGACTGATTCTCCTCAGAAAGGAGGCTCTCCTAGCCGCAGGCTGACTGATTCTCCTCAGAAAGGAGGCTCTCCTAGCCGCAGGCTGACTGATTCTCCTCAGAAAGGAGGCTCTCCAAGCCGCAGGCTGACTGATTCTCTTCAGAAAGGAGGCTCTCCTAGCCGCAGGCTGACTGATTCTCCTCAGAAAGGAGGCTCTCCTAGCCGCAGGCTGACTGATTCTCTTCAGAAAAGAGGCTCTCCTAGCCGCAGGCTGACTGATTCTCCTCAGAAAGGAGGCTCTCCTAGCCGCAGGCTGACTGATTCTCTTCAGAAAGGAGGCTCTCCTTGCCGCAGGCTGACTGATTCTCTTCAGAAAGGAGGCTCTCCTAGCCGCAGGCTGACTGATTGTCTTCAGAAAGGAGGCTCTCCTAGCCGCAGGCTGACTGATTCTCTTCAGAAAGGAGGCTCTCCTAAACGCAGGCTGACTGATTCTCTTCAGAAAGGAGGCTCTCCTAGCCGCAGGCTGGCTGATTCTCTTCAGAAAGGAGGCTCTCCTAGCCGCAGGCTGACTGATTCTCTTCAGAAAGGAGGCTCTCCTAAATGCAGGCTGACTGATTCTCTTCAGAAAGGAGGCTCTCCTAGCCGCAGGCTGACTGATTCTCTTCAGAAAGGAGGCTCTCCAAGCCGCAAGCTGACTGATTCTCTTCAGAAAGGAGGCTCTCCTAGCCGCAGGCTGACTGATTCTCTTCAGAAAGGAGGCTCTCCTAGCCGCAGGCTGACTGATTCTCTTCAGAAAGGAGGCTCTCCTAGCCGCAGGCTGACTGATTCTCTTCAGAAAGGAGGCTCTCCTAGCCGCAGGCTGACTGATTCTCTTCAGAAAGGAGGCTCTCCTAGCTGCAGGCTGACTGATTCTCTTCAGAAAGGAGGCTCTCCTAGCCGCAGGCTGACTGATTCTCTTCAGAAAGGAGGCTCTCCTAGCCGCAGGCTGACTGATTCTCTTCAGAAAGGAGGCTCTCCAAGCCGCTGGCTGACTGATTCTCTTCAGAAAGGAGGCTCTCCTAGCCGCAGGCTGACTGATTCTCTTCAGAAAGGAGGCTCTCCTAGCCGCAGGCTGACTGATTCTCTTCAGAAAGGAGGCTCTCCTAAACGCAGGCTGACTGATTCTCTTCAGAAAGGAGGCTCTCCTAGCCGCAGGCTGACTGATTCTCCTTCAGAAAGGAGGCTCTCCAAGCCGCAGGCTGACTGATTCTCTTCAGAAAGGAGGCTCTCCTAGCCGCAGGCTGACTGATTCTCTTCAGAAAGGAGGCTCTCCTAGCCGCAGGCTGACTGATTCTCTTCAGAAAGGAGGCTCTCCTAGCCGCAGGCTGACTGATTCTCTTCAGAAAGGAGGCTCTCCTAGCCGCAGGTTGACTGATTCTCTTCAGAAAGGAGACTCTCCTAGCCGCAGGCTGACTGATTCTCTTCAGAAAGGAGGCTCTCCTAGCCGCAGGCTGACTGATTCTCTTCAGAAAGGAGGCTCTCCAAGCCGCAGGCTGACTGATTCTCCTCAGAAAGGAGGCTCTCCTAGCCGCAGGCTGACTGATTTTCCTCAGAAAGGAGGCTCTCCTAGCCGCAGGCTGACTGATTCTCCTCAGAAAGGAGGCTCTCCTAGCCGCAGGCTGACTGATTCTCCTCAGAAAGTAGGCTCTCCTAGCCGCAGGCTGACTGATTCTCTTCAGAAAGGAGGCTCTCCAAGCCGCAGGCTGACTGATTCTCCTCAGAAAGGAGGCTCTCCTAGCCGCAGGCTGACTGATTCTCCTCAGAAAGGAGGCTCTCCTAGCCGCAGGCTGACTGATTCTCCTCAGAAAGGAGGCTCTCCTAGCCGCAGGCTGACTGATTCTCCTCAGAAAGGAGGCTCTCCTAGCCGCAGGCTGACTGATTCTCCTCAGAAAGGAGGCTCTCCTAGCCGCAGGCTGACTGATTCTCCTCAGAAAGGAGGCTCTCCAAGCCGCAGGCTGACTGATTCTCCTCAGAAAGGAGGCTCTCCAAGCCGCAGGCTGACTGATTCTCCTCAGAAAGGAGGCTCTCCTAGCCGCAGGCTGTCTGATTCTCCTCAGAAAGGAGGCTCTCCTAGCCGCAGGCTGACTGATTCTCCTCAGAAAGGAGGCTCTCCTAGCCGCAGGCTGACTGATTCTCCTCAGAAAGGAGGCTCTCCAAGCCACAGGCTGACTGATTCTCCTCAGAAAGGAGGCTCTCCAAGCCACAGGCTGACTGATTCTCTTCAGAAAGGAGGCTCTCCTAGCCGCAGGCTGACTGATTCTCCTCAGAAAGGAGGCTCTCCTAGCCGCAGGCTGACTGATTCTCTTCAGAAAGGAGGCTCTCCTAGCCGCAGGCTGACTGATTCTCCTCAGAAAGGAGGCTCTCCAAGCCGCAGGCTGACTGATTATCCTCTCTACCTGCTCACTACAGGTGTAGTATATTAATTTGATCACTCTGTTTGTGCAGAGAATTTTCTTGT
This sequence comes from Salvelinus alpinus, assembly GCF_045679555.1. Lineage (NCBI taxonomy): Eukaryota > Metazoa > Chordata > Actinopteri > Salmoniformes > Salmonidae > Salvelinus > Salvelinus alpinus. Next base: position 100,711,114 of record NC_092088.1, read on the forward strand.
CATCCTGTAAAATTCTATTGAGACTCATGATTGACATAAATTCACTGAAAACCTGCTGTTCTCGTTTTCTCACCAGATCTCTCACCTAATCTACAGTACACCCTACTAGCATATCAAAACTCATTTACAGTTAGAAAGGATCACTTATTTTGACGGTTAAATTAAGATTCTACACATGTATATCACACTGACAAATCACGTTAACTTGTTTTATCAGTAGTTTACCTGGTACCGGGTCTATAATGTTTTATCAGTAGTTTACCTGGTACCGGGTCTATAATGTTTTATCAGTAGTTTACCTGGTACCAGGTCTATAATGTTTTATCAGTAGTTTACCTGGTACCAGGTCTATAATGTTTTATCAGTAGTTTACCTGGTACCAGGTCTATAATGTTTTATCAGTAGTTTACCTGGTACCGGGTCTATAATGTTTTATCAGTAGTTTACCTGGTACCAGGTCTATAATGTTTTATCAGTAGTTTACCTGGTACCAGGTCTATAATGTTTTATCAGTAGTTTACCTGGTACCAGGTCTATAATGTTTTATCAGTAGTTTACCTGGTACCAGGTCTATAATGTTTTATCAGTAGTTTACCTGGTACCAGGTCTATAATGTTTTATCAGTAGTTTACCTGGTACCAGGTCTATAATGTTTTATCAGTAGTTTACTCGTTAGCAGTTCTATGTTTTTCTGTAGTATTTTTACCAAACACATTGTTGTCCACCTCTTTCCCCTCCAACCTGTTAACCTTTATATCTGGGCAGAGGAAAGGACAGCTGATCTGTGGTTCTCTCTAACGACCTCGTGTTTGAGGAAGTAACGCTTCCCTAACCCTGCTGACAAACATTCCACAGCCACACACACACAGCCTGGTTTCTGGACCTTCTGCCATATCACATGACCAGCTTAAAACGGATACTTCCTGTCCCGTCCATCCCGAGGAGAAATTGACGGGATTAAAGATTTTAAAATAATCCCGTCCCAAACCTGGGTCAAACACCTCCATCCAATTATGAGGCTCCCTGCCTTTTGAAGCTGACACAGTTGATCCTGAAACCCCTCATTATGGTTTTATCCTAGCCCACTGGGCTTGGGGCTTCTATAGGGACCAGGGTTGGGTTGGGGACTTCTATAGGGGCCAGGGTTGGGTTTGGGGCTTCTATAGGGACCAGGGTTGGGTTTGGGGCTTCTATAGGGGCCAGGGTTGGGTTGGGGCTTCTATAGGGGCCAGGGTTGGGTTGGGGGCTTCTATAGGGAACAGGGTTGGGTTTGGGGCTTCTATAGGGACCAGGGTTGGGTTGGGGACTTCTATAGGGGCCAGGGTTGGGTTTGGGGCTTCTATAGGGACCAGGGTTGGGTTTGGGGCTTCTATAGGGGCCAGGGTTGGGTTGGGGCTTCTATAGGGGCCAGGGTTGGGTTGGGGGCTTCTATAGGGACCAGGGTTGGGTTTGGGGCTTCTATAGGGACCAGGGTTGGGTTTGGGGCTTCTATAGGGACCAGGGTTGGGTTTGGGGCTTCTATAGGGACCAGGGTTGGGTTGGGGGCTTCTATAGGGACCAGGGTTGGGTTTGGGGCTTCTATAGGGACCAGGGTTGGGTTTGGGGCTTCTATAGGGACCAGGGTTGGGTTTTGGGGCTTCTATAGGGACCAGGGTTGGGTTGGGGGCTTCTATAGGGACCAGGGTTGGGTTGGGGGCTTCTATAGGGACCAGGGTTGGGTTTGGGGGCTTCTATAGGGACCAGGGTTGGGTTTGGGGGCTTCTATGGGGACCAGGGTTGGGTTTGGGGCTTCTATAGGGACCAGGGTTGGGTTTGGGGCTTCTATAGGGACCAGGGTTGGGTTGGGGGCTTCTATAGGGACCAGGGTTGGGTTGGGGGCTTCTATAGGGACCAGGGTTGGGTTTGGGGCTTCTATAGGGGACCAGGGTTGGGTTTGGGGCTTCTATAGGGACCAGGGTTGGGTTTGGGGCTTCTATGGGGACCAGGGTTGGGTTGGGGGCTTCTATAGGGACCAGGGTTGGGTTTGGGGCTTCTATAGGGACCAGGGTTGGGTTTGGGGCTTCTATAGGGACCAGGGTTGGGTTTGGGGCTTCTATAGGGACCAGGGTTGGGTTTGAGGCTTCTATAGGGACCAGGGTTGGGTTTGGGGCTTCTATAGGGACCAGGGTTGGGTTTGGGGCTTCTATGGGGGCCAGGGTTGGGTTTGGGGCTTCTATAGGGACCAGGGTTGGGTTGGGGGCTTCTATAGGGACCAGGGTTGGGTTGGGGGCTTCTATAGGGACCAGGGTTGGGTTTGGGGCTTCTATAGGGACCAGGGTTGGGTTTGGGGCTTCTATAGGGACCAGGGTTGGGTTTGGGGCTTCTATAGGGACCAGGGTTCGGTTTGGGGCTTCTATAGGGACCAGGGTTCGGTTTGGGGCTTCTATAGGGACCAGGGTTGGGTTTGGGGCTTCTATAAGGACCAGGGTTGGGTTGGGGGCTTCTATAGGGACCAGGGTTGGGTTTGGGGCTTCTATAGGGACCAGGGTTGGGTTGGGGGCTTCTATAGGGACCAGGGTTGGGTTTGGGGCTTCTATAGGGGACCAGGGTTGGGTTTGGGGCTTCTATAGGGACCAGGGTTCGGTTTGGGGCTTCTATAGGGACCAGGGTTGGGTTGGGGGCTTCTATAGGGACCAGGGTTCGGTTTGGGGCTTCTATAGGGGACCAGGGTTGGGTTGGGGGCTTCTATAGGGACCAGGGTTGGGTTTGAGGACACTGGGTTTGGGGCTTCTATAGGGACCAGGGTTGGGTTTACCAAGGTTGGGGCTATCGAGATTGGGGCCACCCTACCTGAGACGCTCCCACCATGGCCTGGGCCAATCCCTAGCCCCGGGGGTATGGAGACCAGGTCAGGGGCCCTGAAGAAGGCATCAGGTATGGGAGGCCCACCAGGTTGCCAGGTGACTGATATTCATAAGGGCCCGGCCAGGTAAAATTCCCCTCAGGCAGAGGGTAGTGGAGCGTATCAGGACGGAGACGTGAGATGGAGACGGTAGATTTCTGATAATTGACTAGATGGAAACGACCGACTACCACTTAATGGAAGTTTAGCAGGGGCACATGTTATGAAGGGGGGAGTGTGAAATACCTGCTGTATTTTCACGATTGGGACATCTTTGTTATAAAATTGTAAAAATAATGAGACTTTTAAAATAAATGTGATATTTTATAGAGTAGCCAAGAATATGTATTTTAGCAAAACTGTTGCTCCTCATAATATGAAAGAAGATATAAATAAATGTCCACTGGTCCCAGAGAAGGGCAGATCTCGGTCTGGTTTAGAGGAATAATTGATTTATTGTCATGTTCATTTGTTTGTGTATTTACCCCTGAATGTTTCAAGTCAAACGTGGACTTGAAGTGTAAATAGAGCAGAGGGCCAGTGGGTGGTCACGGAGTTTATTGGGGTACATTGCATGAATGGCAGAGCAAAGGCCTCCCAATAGACGTATACATAAATAGGCCTACCAGGAGTTTATCACTATTCAATTAATTGTTGCATGTTTCTAGTTTCTACATATTTTAGAGCTTATGTATAACGTTGTAATTACACATGACATCTATGTCCTATTCACTGGTAGGGCTACATTTACAACGTTGGTGAAAGACAGGATTTCAATTGAAAACTTGTCGCTGTGAGAACCCGTTTGAGTTTCACAAAAATACTCTTTGTTAGATAGGAAGCCCATGCTTCATGGACAACAGGAGGGAGATGTGGTCTGAGTGATATAATACGTTCCCAGATCTGGGGTCACCGAATGTTTTCATCCGAGCGCAGGAGGGGATCCCTTGGTATTGCCAGGGCCCATTGTGTCACAGCTACGGGCACGAACCTCTTGTCAATTTTGCTTTAGTCGAGACAACAGAGCGCCAGAGCGCACTGAATTACCCACCAATTAAGAGGTGTTCTCTTTAATTTACTTCCTTTGATTTCGTGCGTAACCGTAAATTGTTTCAAAATACGACATGAGTAAGACAGCCGTTTAATAATGGCTTGAACATTTTTCATGGGAAACCTCTCTCTCTCTCTGGTTATTATTGCCCACTACAGCAAAGCAGGGACAATATTTATTTATTTATATAATTTGTCCCATAATAGTAGGACAACTGCACATGACCAAACAATGGGTGTTACATGCTATTTTGCACTGACATGAATCGCTCAGTGGATACGCGTCCCGATTGATTCACAGCTCATAAGAAAAACAACATCGAACTATCTATCATTCTGATTTCTCACACGATGTTTAAAAAAAAATAATATCACTCCGCGTTTTATGCTGTGAGTGATGAAACTTTCCCCCCGCTGAATAAACTGAAAACAGGTGTGAACGATTCAATTCAACAAGTTTCCATCTATCCCATACACACCATTAAATAAGACCGAAAGCTGAACTTCTGAACTGGGTAGAAATAAAGAGGTGATGTGTCTTGAATCTCAGCGTAAATCGGGTTTATTCAAAGTGACAAGCTGGAAAATGTCTCAGTCTCACCTACTGTTTTCATACATTTGAGGAGGCATGAGCTAATGATCACAGAGGGAAACGTCAGTAACAGGTGATGCCTTCAGTGTTGTAGCCTGTTATGTGAATGGACGTGTTATTTCTTCTTCCATTCAATATAAAATATCATCAATTTATGAACTGTATGGAAGCCTACTGGAACTGTGTTCCCGAGTCTGAGATGGAATATCTGGCTGATTGTCTGGAAAGTTTCATGAATGGAATGGAGGGAGGGAGGGGAGGGGAGAGGAATGGAGGGAGGGGAGAGTACACGGCGGGGTGTAGGATTAATTCCAACCTCGATTAAACCTGAAATACTTCTGGTAAATAATTGTCAGTCCCATTATAAATACTGTTTGGTATTGTAAGGAGTCAGTGAACTAGTTCTCCCACACCGTTAACAGCTGTAGCCTATCAAATCCCACAGGTGCGTTAGTGTTTTAAACGTCAACTTAAAATGTTATGTTAAAAGTAACCTAAAATGTTGATTAGAATTGAGAGCCATAAATTAAGATCTACATGCTAATCATTTTAATATTTTAGTGTTTATAAGTAAAATGGAATCGTGCGTTTAAAAACAATGAAATAGAGCGCTGGTTTATTGAAAAATTGATGATTATGGCGGATAAATCTGAGACAACGTCACTTTGACAAGTCCGCTAGAAAATATGACAGAATGAAGAATTTCAGATATGACATTTATTCAAACGTTTGACAATAGGTTTAAATAAAATATACACACACACACACACAATTCCTTCTACAAAAAGTACACAAAGTGGTCTGCAAAGAGGGCTACTATTTAGGCTACATAACAAAACATATATCTGCAGACGTAGTAGTACAAGAGTTCTATTAAAAATAATATACAAGATCTTCTGAAAGGCACAGTGACGTCATCCACGCAGTTACATTAAGGCTGCAATATAAAGGAAACGAAAAGAGTACGTTAAATGTTTATTCCAAGGCAAGACCATTCCAGGGCTCCAGTTGGTCATAAAACAAACAAAAATTTGTCTTAATTATCCTCTTAAAAAATGCTAAAGTCGAACTTAGTTTCGACCCACTTTAAAAATCCGATTCAATCATGAGAAAGCATATTTAAGACATTGCTATTACACGTTGTTATTAGGGAATGCATAACATGAATAATAATAATCGTGGTACTTGATGTACTCACTGAGTACTTTATACAAGTATGCCAAAACGAGTTGCATTATATTATCTACATATATCTGACATAATTCGGACGGGGCTTATGGCCTACTGCCTACACCTCGGTTCCTTCGCGGCTGTATATCAAATGATTAACACCGAAGTGGTTTGGGAGAGAGTTGGTGAGGCCTCCGCTGTGATTGTTCTGTGCGGATGTGTAGTAGTTCATTCTATTAGCTGTGGAGAGGTGAGTGGTATCAGAGTTCACTGGCGTGATTTGAGAGGGCGAGTATGAACCAAGTCCGGACATGTTTTCTCGGGTCTGATGAGGCGACAAATCTCCTATAACATGTCCTCCTGAACCAGAGTCCCCCCTGGCCCCCTCCCGGGTTGAGCCGTTGTTACCCCCCGCCAGCATCGTGTTCATAGTGGAGACAAAGTTGTTGTAACAGGGACTGTGTTCCACAGACGGGGACGGGGATGATTTGGGCTCGGAGGAACCAGGGGAGTTCTGGAGGCTGGGAGGGGATGAACTCATGATACTGGCCGTGTCGGAGAGGTTCAGGGCGGCAGTGTCTTCTGACTTCACCGGAGGAACAGCGTTGTTGGTGTCTCCTCCGTTCAAGTCAGCTCTTCTCTTTCTCTTTCTCCGGAAGTTGCCGTTATCGAACATTTTCTCACAGTTTGGGTCCAATGTCCAGTAATTTCCCTTTCCTATGAAGACATGAAGACAGGACACAATGTAAACAAACCTACAATGTAGATCTAAACGATATATCAAAAGGTCATTATTGCTCTAGTCTACTGTCAGACACGTCTTACAAAATCAAATGGCAAAGGTATGACATTCCAAAAAATGCCACGTTTAAATAGGTGCAAGATAATGATGAGTTATTTACAAGTACAACAGGTATTGTAACTTACCCGGATCATCGTCATCTCGAGCAACTTTCTTAAAACAGTCATTCAGTGACAGGTTGTGTCTGATTGAGTTCTGCCACCCAGCTTTGCTCTTCTTATAAAACGGGAAATTCTCTGCCACATACTGATAGATGTGACTCAGCGTCAACCGCTTGTCTCCGGCGCCCTGGATAGCCATAGCTATGAGTGCCGAGTAAGAGTACGGAGGCCGAACCATCTTGAAGAGTTCCTGCTGGCTGGAGATTGACAGCCATCCGAGGTCAGCTCCACCAAAGCCCGTAGGAGGGGGTAGGAACTGCCGCTGGTTCGCTCCGTATCCAGACGGTATGTACGATGCTCCATTCAATCCCGTCAGGTATGGAGACGAGTCGATGCTCGGGCCGTTTAGCCACAGGTACGGGTTGGTGGTCGGCGAGGTGTACTCACCGAGGCCGTAGCTTGGAGGATGCGCCGGCGGCCTCTGCGGGTGGTGACCATGATGGAGGTTTTGCTGGTGCTGGTACATGCTGCCGAAGTTATCGCAGTACACCGCCATATCCAGGAGCTCCTGTGCGCTGTGGTGCTGAACGGGGCTAGTCTGCGCGTTGGATGGCTGCTGTCCAAAAGCGTTCATAATCCGTTCGAATCGAGTACGAATCCTGGTATCTTCTTCTATCGTCAACAACATGCGGTTCCTTTCCCACCAGTCTGTTTCCGTCAGTCTCTCCCGGAGGACTGAAGGCTACACCCAAGGGTTGGGAGGCGTATTTAAGCGCTCCGCCTGGAGCGTCGACAGGTAAACCCTGTGAAAGGAACTGTCTCGAGGGTGACTCCCCCTTTTTCTGTCACGCTTCAGTCGAATTGTCTTCTCCGAATCTGTGCATCAATGGGAGAGATACTGGTGAGCGATAGCCCACTCATTAATGCCGTTTTAGGAGTTAACCTGGAGTAAGATAGGCTAAGTCATTTACCGCGCAAGTATAGCCTAATAAGCATATGCAATAAAAATAGGTGTTTAGGCTACAAGTCAATAAAAACATTTTGAAGAGATGGCCAACCATATTTCCACTTTTACGCACGGACACTTTTACAAATATATATCGTAAATAATAGTTTTATGAATATACCTTCAGAATTTCCATATACAAAATGTAATTGAAACAAATATTTTATATATATATTTTTTAAATCAATTGTTTCTGTCAAATATAAGTTGTCAATTTAAGTAGCCTTTGCGTTTTGGTGAACAGTAGGATACATTCTTAGAACAAAAGGTTCGGCTTAGAACCAACATTTTGGTTCAGTGAAGAAGAACATCTAACTATATTACGGTTCTGATCAAAGAACCCTACGAAAGGGTTATTCTCTATAGAACCTTTAGGGGTGTTATATATGAAGCAAGCAATTTACGCCTTTTTCCTCTAAGAGTGTCGGGTAAAAACAATGTGATTTATTTTATGGTTCAACAAGCACTCCTGGCTTCCATGCATGACACAGTAAAACATAAACCAAGTTAGGCTCTTACAACATGCACATACAGTGTACTATACGGCTATGTGTGTTTAGACCACACGATCTCTGCAACGGATTAGTTGACAATAAACATGGCTTATGTGTTACACGTGTGACATAGCAACACAGCACCCGGTAATATGATGGTTTCCCGCGTCGCTGGAGATGTGATTTTCCCCGCGTCGCTGGACCGCTGCTACTGTCATTTCATTTTAGTCATTTATTTCTTGGGTGGGTTATTCAGATGTTTAATTGTGTAATTAAAATTACTTTGTCCAAACACGCTTGTTCACTTTTTTGTTTTTGTTATGAAGTTGTGAAATGTAGACTCGGCTTATAAAGGCCGCAATAGAATGATTTAAGAGTTTAATACGTCGCATTTAACTTGAAAAATAAAAAATGCGCTCTATTTGGGATATATTTTATATTAAATAATTATCCAACATAATTTTTTTATTTTTTAGGTTATAAAAATCTACCGGTAGGCCTATATTTTATTTTATTTATTTCACCTTTATTTAACCAGGTAGGCAAGTTGAGAACAAGTTCATATCAGACCAACAGACTTTGTTTCAACGCATATCTTCAAAATCACAGACACATTTGCAGAAACTTTCAGAACTCAATGGACAATCAATATTTCTCCTAAAAAAAAGACATGATTGCCATCAGAGGACGAGCTCTAATGATCATTTACAACAGCATGGGCCACTATATAAGATACATTTTGATTGACAAAAGCACACGAGTAAAATGACCAGCCTACAATGCAATAAAACTAATTCAGGAACGCAAAGAGATAAAAAATAGACCACGCGATCTGTTTGTCAACTGAAGAAAATATTCCACATTTTATTAGTTTAATGTTAAATTATAATTAATTATGGAGTAAAATAAAATACGGGACAGTGCTAAAAGTTACAGAGTTACAAAATGACATGTTTGGTTTTAAATATCGCAATAGTATTATTTAGTTCTTTGGTGAATTATTGTGAGCGCTGTAGTGTTGGCTATACTCTAGCGTCCAAAATGTTCCATACGAATAAAGAGTGGGGGTTTTTCATTCCAAAAATGTACGTTGTAACAGTTTATTTGTGCAAAGTAGTATTTTGGCTCCAATAAAATAAAATAAAAAGGTTTCTAAAAGTTGTCCATGAGTTTGTTTCGTGTTGTTTTCAAATGCTGCCATCCTCCGGTCTCTTTCGACAGAGACAGACTTGATATATTCGGGTACTTTTCAACCGCCGCTAGAGCAGTCTCTCTCAGTGTAACAATGTGTACACACCCTGACCGGGATCACTTCAATAGTATTTTACATCCGCCGCTAGAGCAGTCTCTCTCAGTGTAACAATGTGTACACACCCTGACCGGGCTCACTTCAATAGTATTTTACATCCGCCGCTAGAGCAGTCTCTCTCAGTGTAACAATGTGTACACACCCTGACCGGGATCACTTCAATAGTATTTTACAACTGAATACGGTCCAGAGGGATCCTAATCTAGGACTTCCAATTGGATGGCCTCTTAGACAAGGACTAGGTGAATTAGCCTACATAAATTGTCAGCATTTGACCCTCCGATTGTTTTGATACCACGTAATAAACGGTTACGTTAATAAACGGTAGCATACCAAATGCGAGGATCATACATGGCTTCAAATGTGCCATATAGATATCGAGTGATAAGTTGGCCCATGCTACTGTTTGTTTATTATCTATACATAGTCCCTTTAATAACTCTACCTACATGTACATATTACCTCAATTACCTCGACTAACCGGTTCCCCGCACATTGACTGTGTACCGGTACCCACCTGTATAAAGCCTCGCTATTGTTATGTTACTGCTGTTTTTTAATTATTTATTACTTTTATTCATTTTCTTTTTTTTAAGGTATTTTTCTTAAAACTGTATTGTTGGTTCAGGGTTTGTAAGTAAGCATTTCACTGTAAGGTCTACTACACCTGTTGTATTCAGCATTTCACTGTAAGGTCTACTACACCTGTTGTATTCGGCATTTCACTGTAAGGTCTACTACACCTGTTGTATTCGGCATTTCACTGTAAGGTCTACACCTGTTGTATTCAGCATTTCACTGTAAGGTCTACTACACCTGTTGTATTCAGCATTTCACTGTAAGGTCTACACCTGTTGTATTCGGCATTTCACTGTAAGGTCTACACCTGTTGTATTCAGCATTTCACTGTAAGGTCTACTACACCTGTTGTATTCGGCATTTCACTGTAAGGTCTACTACACCTGTTGTATTCAGCATTTCACTGTAAGGTCTACACCTGTTGTATTCAGCATTTCACTGTAAGGTCTACACCTGTTGTATTCGGCATTTCACTGTAAGTTCTACTACACCTGTTGTATTCAGCATTTCACTGTAAGGTCTACTACACCTGTTGTATTCGGATTTCACTGTAAGGTCTACTACACCTGTTGTATTCAGCATTTCACTGTAAGGTCTACTACACCTGTTGTATTCAGCATTTCACTGTAAGGTCTACTACACCTGTTGTATTCGGATTTCACTGTAAGGTCTACTACACCTGTTGTATTCAGCATTTCACTGTAAGGTCTACTACACCTGTTGTATTCAGCATTTCACTGTAAGGTCTACTACACCTGTTGTATTCAGCATTTCACTGTAAGGTCTACTACACCTGTTGTATTCAGCATTTCACTGTAAGGTCTACACCTGTTGTATTCGGCACATGTAAAAAATACAGATTTGCATCAGTTCCGTCAGTTTGTCTCGTTGGACTATTTCCTGTAAGAGCTGTAATCCTCTGCAGGTTTCTGGACAGTAGGTAGTCAGAAACATCACCCATTATCATGGATTTACGTCCTCTAAATTACACAATGTTGTTTAAATATATATATAAAACAATTCTAGTTGTTTATTATTGTGGTGGCATAGGAGGAAGATCAGAGTGCCTGAACCAAAAGGTTGTGAGTTCAAATCCCAGGTGAGGACATGTTGAATAGTAAAGACATTCAGGCAACTTAAAATGATGCGTTTCCTCAACTTGTCTCATATGTTCATTCTACTAGAAATTATTGTTTTTGCATCTTAACTTAAAAAGGGCTGTGGAACTAGTTCCATTCATACGGTGGTTTTGACATACAATGTTTTCAACTGATGTATCTGACACATGTTGACATACACGATGGTTAGAGCGTTGAATAAATGAACAATGTAATCATTGGGGAAAGGGGGGGAAACCTAGTCAGTTGTACAAATGAATGTATTCAACTGAAATGTGTATTCTGTATTTAACCCAACCCCTCTGAATCAGAGAGGGAGCTGCCATAATCGACATCCGGGGAACAGTGGGTTAACTGCCGTGCTCCGGGAACGACAGGTTGTTGTACCTTGTCAGCTCGGGGATTATATCCAGTAACCTCCCGGTTACCGGCCCAACGCTCTGACCATCATGTGGGTCAACATGTGTCAGATACGTCAGTTGAAAACATTATACGTCAAAACCACCGTATGAATGGAACTAGTTCCACAGCCCTTTTTAAGTTAAGATGCACAAATAATCATTTCTAGTTGAATGAACCTATGAGACAAGTTGAGGAAACGCATCATTTTAAGTTGACAGAATTTTTTTCCGCCCCACGTTTTCTCAAGTTGGAGTGGTGTTTTGGGGGCCAGCTACAACTACGCAAGTCCAGGTAACACTATGACTGAAAAGTTGAGTCAACAACAACAACAAAAAGTCTGTGTAACCAGTTAGTTAATAATAACGAGTTGAAACAACTATAAAACCGATCAAAGCCATGTGTTAAGCCGAGCTACAGAGAGTTACAGTGGTGGCAGTTCTGCCCGGGTCTCCACTCTGACTGGTTGCTGGGACAGGAAGAGGAAACATCACGCGTTTCCTCTAAACCAATCACAGAAACATTCCTGTTCTGCATGACCTGGTTACCATGGTAATGACCTGCTGGTAATCGTGTGGCTCTGAGGTGTTGTCCATGCTGACCACCGCATCACTAGACCACAGGCAGTATTAGACTACAGGCCGCTCTGATCGGTAAGGGGCCTAGCCAGGGGAAGCACCATTTAACCCCTCTGAATCAGAGAGGTGAGGGCCTAGCCAGGGGAAACACCATTTAACCCCTCTGAATCAGAGAGGTGAGGGCCTAGCCAGGGGAAACACCATTTAACCCCTCTGAATCAGAGAGGTGAGGGTCTAGCCAGGGGAAACACCATTTAACCCCTCTGAATCAGAGAGGTGAGGGCCTAGCCAGGGGAAACACCATTTAACCCCTCTGAATCAGAGAGGTGAGGGCCTAGCCAGGGGAAACACCATTTAACCCCTCTGAATCAGAGAGGTGAGGGTCTAGCCAGGGGAAACACCATTTAACCCCTCTGAATCAGAGAGGTGAGGGCCTAGCCAGGGGAAGCACCATTTAACCCCTCTGAATCAGAGAGGTGAGGGCCTAGCCAGGGGAAACACCATTTAACCCCTCTGAATCAGAGAGGTGAGGGCCTAGCCAGGGGAAACACCATTTAACCCCTCTGAATCAGAGAGGTGAGGGTCTAGCCAGGGGAAACACCATTTAACCCCTCTGAATCAGAGAGGTGAGGGCCTAGCCAGGGGAAACACCATTTAACCCCTCTGAATCAGAGAGGTGAGGGCCTAGCCAGGGGAAACACCATTTAACCCCTCTGAATCAGAGAGGTGAGGGTCTAGCCAGGGGAAACACCATTTAACCCCTCTGAATCAGAGAGGTGAGGGTCTAGCCAGGGGAAACACCATTTAACCCCTCTGAATCAGAGAGGTGAGGGTCTAGCCAGGGGGAAGCATCATTTAACCCCTCTGAATCAGAGAGGTGAGGGTCTAGCCAGGGGAAACACCATTTAACCCCTCTGAATCAGAGAGGTGAGGGTCTAGCCAGGGGAAACACCATTTAACCCCTCTGAATCAGAGAGGTGAGGGTCTAGCCAGGGGAAACACCATTTAACCCCTCTGAATCAGAGAGGTGAGGGTCTAGCCAGGGGAAACACCATTTAACCCCTCTGAATCAGAGAGGTGAGGGTCTAGCCAGGGGAAACACCATTTAACCCCTCTGAATCAGAGAGGTGAGGGTCTAGCCAGGGGAAACACCATTTAACCCCTCTGAATCAGAGAGGTGAGGGCCTAGCCAGGGGAAACACCATTTAACCCCTCTGAATCAGAGAGGTGAGGGCCTAGCCAGGGGAAACACCATTTAACCCCTCTGAATCAGAGAGGTGAGGGTCTAGCCAGGGGTAACACCATTTAACCCCTCTGAATCAGAGAGGTGAGGGTCTAGCCAGGGGAAACACCATTTAACCCCTCTGAATCAGAGAGGTGAGGGTCTAGCCAGGGGAAACACCATTTAACACCCCACAGGAATACAACCTGGAAAGTGTTTGACACACTGAGCCAAGCTAATTACTGTTGACTGGGACATCATTCACTTTGTTGACTGGGAATTGTTCCATATTGATCAACTTGAGAGTTCTGCTCTGTCAGGGGCGCTGTGTCATTGAAACATTGTAATATAATTGTATTGTAAAAGCATTTGGCCTTCAAGGTTCATAACTGTACTTGTCCCTGAAACCAGTTCCAACAGGTTTATCATCTGAGTTATCAAGTGTCAATAATGTGATGACAGAAAAGAGAAACTCAGACACTGCTCTTGCTTCTATAACTTTTGTATTAACAAGTTTATTAAAGTTATATACCTGAACCACAATTGTTAGAGAGGGACTTCCTGTTAAAGAGGGGCTTCCTGTTAGAGAGGGACTACCTGTAAGAGAGGTACTTCCTGTTAGAGAGGTCCTACCTGTTAGAGAGGTACTACCTGTTAGAGAGGTACTACCTGTTAGAGAGGGACTACCTGTTAGAGAGGGACTACCTGTTAGAGATGGACTTCCTGTTAGAGAGGGACTACCTGTTAGAGAGGGACTACCTGTTAGAGAGGGACTACCTGTTAGAGAGGTACTACCTGTTAGAGAGGGACTACCTGTTAGAGAGGGACTACCTGTTAGAGAGGTACTACCTGTTAGAGAGGTACTACCTGTTAGAGGTACTACCTGTTAGAGAGGTACTACCTGTTAGAGAGGGACTACCTGTTAGAGAGCTACTACCTGTTAGAGAGGGACTACCTGTTAGAGAGGTACTACCTGTTAGAGAGGTACTACCTGTTAGAGAGGTACTACCTGTTAGAGAGGGACTTCCTGTTAGAGAGGGACTACCTGTTAGAGAGGTACTACCTGTTAGAGAGGGACTTCCTGTTAGAGAGGGACTACCTGTTAGAGAGGTACTACCTGTTAGAGAGGGACTACCTGTTAGAGAGGGACTACCTGTTAGAGAGGTACTACCTGTTAGAGAGGGACTACCTGTTAGAGAGGTACTACCTGTTAGAGAGGGACTACCTGTTAGAGAGGGACTTCCTGTTAGAGAGGGACTACCTGTTAGAGAGGGACTTCCTGTTAGAGAGGGACTTCCTGTTAGAGAGGGACTACCTGTTAGAGAGGTACTACCTGTTAGAGAGGGACTACCTGTTAGAGAGGTACTACCTGTTAGAGAGGTACTACCTGTTAGAGAGGGACTACCTGTTAGAGAGGGACTACCTGTTAGAGAGGGACTACCTGTTAGAGAGGTACTACCTGTTAGAGAGGTACTACCTGTTAGAGAGGGACTTCCTGTTAGAGAGGGACTACCTGTTAGAGAGGGACTACCTGTTAGAGAGGTACTTCCTGTTAGAGAGGGACTACCTGTTAGAGAGGTACTACCTGTTAGAGCTACTACCTGTTAGAGAGGGACTTCCTGTTAGAGAGGTACTACCTGTTAGAGAGGGACTACCTGTTAGAGAGGTACTACCTGTTAGAGAGGGACTACCTGTTAGAGGTACTACCTGTTAGAGAGGGACTACCTGTTAGAGAGGGACTACCTGTTAGAGGTACTACCTGTTAGAGAGGTACTACCTGTTAGAGAGGGACTACCTGTTAGAGAGGGTCTACCTGTTAGAGAGGGACTTCCTGTTAGAGAGGGACTACCTGTTAGAGAGGGACTACCTGTTAGAGAGGGACTTCCTGTTAGAGAGGGACTACCTGTTAGAGAGGTACTACCTGTTAGAGAGGGGCTTCCTGTTAGAGAGGTAATACCTGTTAGAGAGGGGCTTCCTGTTAGAGAGGTAATACCTGTTAGAGAGGGACTACCTGTTAGAGAGGTACTACCTGTTAGAGAGGGGCTTCCTGTTAGAGAGGTAATACCTGTTAGAGAGGGGCTTCCTGTTAGAGAGGTAATACCTGTTAGAGAGGGACTACCTGTTAGAGAGGGACTACCTGTTAGAGAGGTACTACCTGTTAGAGAGGGGCTTCCTGTTAGAGAGGTAATACCTGTTAGAGAGGGACTACCTGTTAGAGAGGGACTACCTGTTAGAGAGGTACTACCTGTTAGAGAGGGACTACCTGTTAGAGAGGGACTACCTGTTAGAGAGGTCCTACCTGTTAGAGAGGTACTACCTGTTAGAGAGGTACTACCTGTTAGAGAGGTACTACCTGTTAGAGAGGGACTACCTGTTAGAGAGGGACTTCCTGTTAGAGAGGTACTACCTGTTAGAGAGGTACTACCTGTTAGAGAGGGACTTCCTGTTAGAGAGGTACTACCTGTTAGAGAGGGACTTCCTGTTAGAGAGGGACTACCTGTTAGAGAGGCACTACCTGTTAGAGAGGTACTACCTGTTAGAGAGGGACTACCTGTTAGAGAGGGACTTCCTGTTAGAGAGGGACTTCCTGTTAGAGAGGGACTACCTGTTAGAGAGGGACTACCTGTTAGAGAGGGACTACCTGTTAGAGAGGTACTACCTGTTAGAGAGGGACTTCCTGTTAGAGAGGTACTACCTGTTAGAGAGGGACTTCCTGTTAGAGAGGTACTACCTGTTAGAGAGGTACTACCTGTTAGAGAGGGACTTCCTGTTAGAGAGGGACTTCCTGTTAGAGAGGTACTACCTGTTAGAGAGGTACTACCTGTTAGAGAGGGACTACCTGTTAGAGAGGGACTTCCTGTTAGAGAGGTACTTCCTGTTAGAGAGGGACTTCCTGTTACCTGTTGTTGAACGTATTGTCAGTTTTCTCTTCACCCACTAGTTCCCTGAGGTTCCCCAGGTCAGGAGAGCTTTGATAGGGGGATCACCCTGTAATACTGGGGTCATACCTAGTTCCCTGAGGATCCCCAGGTCAGGAGAGCTTTGATAGGGGGGATCACCCTGTAATACTGGGGTCATACCTATTTCCCTGAGGTTCCCCAGGTCAGGAGAGCTTTGATAGGGGGGATCACCCTGTAATACTGGGGTCATACCTAGTTCCCTGAGGTCACCCAGGTCAGGAGAGCTTTGATAGGGGGATCACCCTGTAATACTGGGGTCATACCTAGTTCCCTGAGGATCCCCAGGTCAGGAGAGCTTTGATAGGGGGATCACCCTGTAATACTGGGGTCATACCTAGTTCCCTGAGGTTCCCCAGGTCAGGAGAGCTTTGATAGGGGGGATCACCCTGTAATACTGGGGTCATACCTAGTTCCCTGAGGTCACCCAGGTCAGGAGAGCTTTGATAGGGGGGATCACCCTGTAATACTGGGGTCATACCTAGTTCCCTGAGGATCCCCAGGTCAGGAGAGCTTTGATAGGGGGGATCACCCTGTAATACTGGGGTCATACCTAGTTCCCTGAGGTTCCCCAGGTCAGGAGAGCTTTGATAGGGGGGGGATCACCCTGTAATACTGGGGTCATACCTAGTTCCCTGAGGAACCCCAGGTCAGGAGAGCTTTGATAGGGGGGATCACCCTGTAATACTGGGGTCATACCTAGTTCCCTGAGGTTCCCCAGGTCAGGAGAGCTTTGATAGGGGGATCACCCTGTAATACTGGGGTCATACCTAGTTCCCTGAGGTTCCCCAGGTCAGGAGAGCTTTGATAGGGGGGATCACCCTGTAATACTGGGGTCATACCTAGTTCCCTGAGGTCACCCAGGTCAGGAGAGCTTTGATAGGGGGGATCACCCTGTAATACTGGGGTCATACCTAGTTCCCTGAGGTTCTCCAGGTCAGGAGAGCTTTGATAGGGGGATCACCCTGTAATACTGGGGTCATACCTAGTTCCCCGAGGTTCCCCAGGTCAGGAGAGCTTTGATAGGGGGGATCACCCTGTAATACTGGGGTCATACCTAGTTCCCTGAGGTTCCCCAGGTCAGGAGAGCTTTGATAGGGGGGATCACCCTGTAATACTGGGGTCATACCTAGTTCCCTGAGGTTCCCCAGGACAGGAGAGCTTTGATAGGGGGATCACCCTGTAATACTGGGGTCATACCTAGTTCCCTGAGGTTCCCCAGGTCAGGAGAGCTTTGATAGGGGGGATCACCCTGTAATACTGGGGTCATACCTAGTTCCCTGAGGTTCCCCAGGTCAGGAGAGCTTTGATAGGGGGGATCACCCTGTAATACTGGGGTCATACCTAGTTCCCTGAGGTTCCCCAGGACAGGAGAGCTTTGATAGGGGGATCACCCTGTAATACTGGGGTCATACCTAGTTCCCTGAGGTTTCCCAGGTCAGGAGAGCTTTGATAGGGGGGATCACCCTGTAATACTGGGGTCATACCTAGTTCCCTGAGGTTCTCCAGGTCAGGAGAGCTTTGATAGGGGGGATCACCCTGTAATACTGGGGTCATACCTAGATCCCTGAGGATCCCCAGGTCAGGAGAGCTTTGATAGGGGGGATCACCCTGTAATACTGGGGTCATACCTAGTTCCCTGAGGATCCCCAGGTCAGGAGAGCTTTGATAGGGGGGATCACCCTGTAATACTGGGGTCATACCTAGTTCCCTGAGGTTCCCCAGGTCAGGAGAGCTTTGATAGGGGGGATCACCCTGTAATACTGGGGTCATACCTAGTTCCCTGAGGTTCTCCAGGTCAGGGGAGCTTTGATAGGGGGATCACCCTGTAATACTGGGGTCATACCTAGTTCCCTGAGGTTCCCCAGGTCAGGGGAGCTTTGATAGGGGGATCACCCTGTAATACTGGGGTCATACCTAGTTCCCTGAGGTTCCCCAGGTCAGGAGAGCTTTGATAGGGGGGATCACCCTATAATACTGGGGTCATACCTAGTTCCCTGAGATTCTCCAGGTCAGGAGAGCTTTGATAGGGGGGATCACCCTGTAATACTGGGGTCATACCTAGTTCCCTGAGGTTCCCCAGGTCAGGAGAGCTTTGATAGGGGGGATCACCCTATAATACTGGGGTCATACCTAGTTCCCTGAGGTTCTCCAGGTCAGGAGAGCTTTGATAGGGGGGATCACCCTGTAATACTGGGGTCATACCTAGTTCCCTGAGGATCCCCAGGTCAGGAGAGCTTTGATAGGGGGATCACCCTGTAATACTGGGGTCATACCTAGTTCCCTGAGGATCCCCAGGTCAGGAGAGCTTTGATAGGGGGATCACCCTGTAATACTGGGGTCATACCTAGTTCCCTGAGGTTCCCCAGGTCAGGAGAGCTTTGATAGGGGGATCACCCTGTAATACTGGGGTCATACCTAGTTCCCTGAGGTTCCCCAGGTCAGGAGAGCTTTGATAGGGGGATCACCCTGTAATACTGGGGTCATACCTAGTTCCCTGAGGTTCCCCAGGTCAGGAGAGCTTTGATAGGGGGGATCACCCTGTAATACTGGGGTCATACCTAGTTCCCTGAGGTTCCCCAGGTCAGGAGAGCTTTGATAGGGGGATCACCCTGTAATACTGGGGTCATACCTAGTTCCCTGAGGTTCCCCAGGTCAGGAGAGCTTTGATAGGGGGATCACCCTGTAATACTGGGGTCATACCTAGTTCCCTGAGGTTCCCCAGGTCAGGAGAGCTTTGATAGGGGGATCACCCTGTAATACTGGGGTCATACCTAGTTCCCTGAGGTCACCCAGGTCAGGAGAGCTTTGATAGGGGGATCACCCTGTAATACTGGGGTCATACCTAGTTCCCTGAGGTTCCCCAGGTCAGGAGAGCTTTGATAGGGGGATCACCCTGTAATACTGGGGTCATACCTAGTTCCCTGAGGATCCCCAGGTCAGGAGAGCTTTGATAGGGGGGATCACCCTGTAATACTGGGGTCATACCTAGTTCCCTGAGGTTCCCCAGGTCAGGAGAGCTTTGATAGGGGGGATCACCCTGTAATACTGGGGTCATACCTAGTTCCCTGAGGTTCCCCAGGTCAGGAGAGCTTTGATAGGGGGATCACCCTGTAATACTGGGGTCATACCTAGTTCCCTGAGGTTCCCCAGGTCAGGAGAGCTTTGATAGGGGGATCACCCTGTAATACTGGGGTCATACCTAGTTCCCTGAGGTTCCCCAGGACAGGAGAGCTTTGATAGGGGGGATCACCCTGTAATACTGGGGTCATACCTAGTTCCCTGAGGTTCCCCAGGTCAGGAGAGCTTTGATAGGGGGATCACCCTGTAATACTGGGGTCATACCTAGTTCCCTGAGGTTCCCCAGGTCAGGAGAGCTTTGATAGGGGGGATCACCCTGTAATACTGGGGTCATACCTAGTTCCCTGAGGTTCCCCAGGTCAGGAGAGCTTTGATAGGGGGATCACCCTGTAATACTGGGGTCATACCTAGTTCCCTGAGGTTCCCCAGGTCAGAAGAGCTTTGATAGGGGGGATCACCCTGTAATACTGGGGTCATACCTAGTTCCCTGAGGTTCCCCAGGTCAGGAGAGCTTTGATAGGGGGGATCACCCTGTAATACTGGGGTCATACCTAGTTCCCCGAGGTTCCCCAGGACAGGAGAGCTTTGATAGGGGGGATCACCCTGTAATACTGGGGTCATACCTAGTTCCCTGAGGTTCCCCAGGACAGGAGAGCTTTGATAGGGGGGATCACCCTGTAATACTGGGGTCATACCTAGTTCCCTGAGGTTCCCCAGGTCAGGAGAGCTTTGATAGGGGGATCACCCTGTAATACTGGGGTCATACCTAGTTCCCTGAGGTTCCCCAGGTCAGGAGAGCTTTGATAGGGGGGATCACCCTGTAATACTGGGGTCATACCTAGTTCCCTGAGGATCCCCAGGACAGGAGAGCTTTGATAGGGGGGATCACCCTGTAATACTGGGGTCATACCTAGTTCCCTGAGGTTCCCCAGGTCAGGAGAGCTTTGATAGGGGGGATCACCCTGTAATACTGGGGTCATACCTAGTTCCCTGAGGATCCCCAGGTCAGGAGAGCTTTGATAGGGGGGATCACCCTGTAATACTGGGGTCATACCTAGTTCCCTGAGGATCCCCAGGTCAGGAGAGCTTTGATAGGGGGGATCACCCCGTAATACTGGGGTCATACCTAGTTCCCTGAGGTTCCCCAGGTCAGGAGAGCTTTGATAGGGGATCACCCTGTAATACTGGGGTCATACCTAGTTCCCTGAGGTTCCCCAGGTCAGGAGAGCTTTGATAGGGGGGATCACCCTGTAATACTGGGGTCATACCTAGTTCCCTGAGGTTCCCCAGGTCAGGAGAGCTTTGATAGGGGGATCACCCTGTAATACTGGGGTCATACCTAGTTCCCTGAGGTTCCCCAGGTCAGGAGAGCTTTGATAGGGGGGATCACCCTGTAATACTGGGGTCATACCTAGTTCCCTGAGGTTCCCCAGGTCAGGAGAGCTTTGATAGGGGGGATCACCCTGTAATACTGGGGTCATACCTAGTTCCCTGAGGTTCCCCAGGTCAGGAGAGCTTTGATAGGGGGATCACCCTGTAATACTGGGGTCATACCTAGTTCCCTGAGGTTCCCCAGGTCAGGAGAGCTTTGATAGGGGGGATCACCCTGTAATACTGGGGTCATACCTAGTTCCCTGAGGATCCCCAGGTCAGGAGAGCTTTGATAGGGGGATCACCCTGTAATACTGGGGTCATACCTAGTTCCCTGAGGATCCCCAGGTCAGGAGAGCTTTGATAGGGGGATCACCCTGTAATACTGGGGTCATACCTAGTTCCCTGAGGATCCCCAGGTCAGGAGAGCTTTGATAGGGGGGATCACCCTGTAATACTGGGGTCATACCTAGTTCCCTGAGGTTCTCCAGGTCAGGAGAGCTTTGATAGGGGGGATCACCCTGTAATACTGGGGTCATACCTAGTTCCCTGAGGTTCTCCAGGTCAGGAGAGCTTTGATAGGGGGGATCACCCTGTAATACTGGGGTCATACCTAGTTCCCTGAGGTTCCCCAGGTCAGGAGAGCTTTGATAGGGGGGATCACCCTGTAATACTGGGGTCATACCTAGTTCCCTGAGGTTCCCCAGGTCAGGAGAGCTTTGATAGGGGGATCACCCTGTAATACTGGGGTCATACCTAGTTCCCTGAGGTTCCCCAGGTCAGGAGAGCTTTGATAGGGGGGATCACCCTGTAATACTGGGGTCATACCTAGTTCCCTGAGGTTCCCCAGGTCAGGAGAGCTTTGATAGGGGGATCACCCTGTAATACTGGGGTCATACCTAGTTCCCTGAGGTTCCCCAGGTCAGGAGAGCTTTGATAGGGGGATCACCCTGTAATACTGGGGTCATACCTAGTTCCCTGAGGTTCCCCAGGTCAGGAGAGCTTTGATAGGGGGATCACCCTGTAATACTGGGGTCATACCTAGTTCCCTGAGGTCACCCAGGTCAGGAGAGCTTTGATAGGGGGATCACCCTGTAATACTGGGGTCATACCTAGTTCCCTGAGGTTCCCCAGGTCAGGAGAGCTTTGATAGGGGGATCACCCTGTAATACTGGGGTCATACCTAGTTCCCTGAGGATCCCCAGGTCAGGAGAGCTTTGATAGGGGGGATCACCCTGTAATACTGGGGTCATACCTAGTTCCCTGAGGTTCCCCAGGTCAGGAGAGCTTTGATAGGGGGGATCACCCTGTAATACTGGGGTCATACCTAGTTCCCTGAGGTTCCCCAGGTCAGGAGAGCTTTGATAGGGGGATCACCCTGTAATACTGGGGTCATACCTAGTTCCCTGAGGTTCCCCAGGTCAGGAGAGCTTTGATAGGGGGATCACCCTGTAATACTGGGGTCATACCTAGTTCCCTGAGGTTCCCCAGGACAGGAGAGCTTTGATAGGGGGGATCACCCTGTAATACTGGGGTCATACCTAGTTCCCTGAGGTTCCCCAGGTCAGGAGAGCTTTGATAGGGGGATCACCCTGTAATACTGGGGTCATACCTAGTTCCCTGAGGTTCCCCAGGTCAGGAGAGCTTTGATAGGGGGGATCACCCTGTAATACTGGGGTCATACCTAGTTCCCTGAGGTTCCCCAGGTCAGGAGAGCTTTGATAGGGGGATCACCCTGTAATACTGGGGTCATACCTAGTTCCCTGAGGTTCCCCAGGTCAGAAGAGCTTTGATAGGGGGGATCACCCTGTAATACTGGGGTCATACCTAGTTCCCTGAGGTTCCCCAGGTCAGGAGAGCTTTGATAGGGGGGATCACCCTGTAATACTGGGGTCATACCTAGTTCCCCGAGGTTCCCCAGGACAGGAGAGCTTTGATAGGGGGGATCACCCTGTAATACTGGGGTCATACCTAGTTCCCTGAGGTTCCCCAGGTCAGGAGAGCTTTGATAGGGGGGATCACCCTGTAATACTGGGGTCATACCTAGTTCCCTGAGGTTCCCCAGGTCAGGAGAGCTTTGATAGGGGGATCACCCTGTAATACTGGGGTCATACCTAGTTCCCTGAGGTTCCCCAGGTCAGGAGAGCTTTGATAGGGGGGATCACCCTGTAATACTGGGGTCATACCTAGTTCCCTGAGGATCCCCAGGACAGGAGAGCTTTGATAGGGGGGATCACCCTGTAATACTGGGGTCATACCTAGTTCCCTGAGGTTCCCCAGGTCAGGAGAGCTTTGATAGGGGGGATCACCCTGTAATACTGGGGTCATACCTAGTTCCCTGAGGATCCCCAGGTCAGGAGAGCTTTGATAGGGGGGATCACCCTGTAATACTGGGGTCATACCTAGTTCCCTGAGGTTCTCCAGGTCAGGAGAGCTTTGATAGGGGGGATCACCCTGTAATACTGGGGTCATACCTAGTTCCCTGAGGTTCTCCAGGTCAGGAGAGCTTTGATAGGGGGGATCACCCTGTAATACTGGGGTCATACCTAGTTCCCTGAGGTTCCCCAGGTCAGGAGAGCTTTGATAGGGGGGATCACCCTGTAATACTGGGGTCATACCTAGTTCCCTGAGGTTCCCCAGGTCAGGAGAGCTTTGCTAGGGGGGATCACCCTGTAATACTGGGGTCATACCTAGTTCCCTGAAGTTCCCCAGGTCAGGAGAGCTTTGATAGGGGGGATCACCCTGTAATACTGGGGTCATACCTAGTTCCCTGAAGTTCCCCAGGTCAGGAGAGCTTTGATAGGGGGGATCACCCTGTAATACTGGGGTCATACCTAGTTCCCTGAGGTTCCCCAGGTCAGGAGAGCTTTGATAGGGGGATCACCCTGTAATACTGGGGTCATACCTAGTTCCCTGAGGTTCCCCAGGTCAGGAGAGCTTTGATAGGGGGGATCACCCTGTAATACTGGGGTCATACCTAGTTCCCTGAGGTTCTCCAGGTCAGGAGAGCTTTGATAGGGGGGATCACCCTGTAATACTGGGGTCATACCTAGTTCCCTGAGGTTCTCCAGGTCAGGAGAGCTTTGATAGGGGGGATCACCCTGTAATACTGGGGTCATACCTAGTTCCCTGAGGTTCCCCAGGTCAGGAGAGCTTTGATAGGGGGGATCACCCTGTAATACTGGGGTCATACCTAGTTCCCTGAGGTTCCCCAGGACAGGAGAGCTTTGCTAGGGGGGATCACCCTGTAATACTGGGGTCATACCTAGTTCCCTGAAGTTCCCCAGGTCAGGAGAGCTTTGATAGGGGGGATCACCCTGTAATACTGGGGTCATACCTAGTTCCCTGAAGTTCCCCAGGTCAGGAGAGCTTTGATAGGGGGGATCACCCTGTAATACTGGGGTCATACCTAGTTCCCTGAGGTTCCCCAGGTCAGGAGAGCTTTGATAGGGGGGATCACCCTGTAATACTGGGGTCATACCTAGTTCCCTGAGGTTCCCCAGGTCAGGAGAGCTTTGATAGGGGGATCACCCTGTAATACTGGGGTCATACCTAGTTCCCTGAGGATCCCCAGGTCAGGAGAGCTTTGATAGGGGGGATCACCCTGTAATACTGGGGTCATACCTAGTTCCCTGAGGATCCCCAGGTCAGGAGAGCTTTGATAGGGGGGATCACCCTGTAATACTGGGGTCATACCTAGTTCCCTGAGGTTCCCCAGGTCAGGGGAGCTTTGATAGGGGGATCACCCTGTAATACTGGGGTCATACCTAGTTCCCTGAGGTTCCCCAGGTCAGGAGAGCTTTGATAGGGGGGATCACCCTATAATACTGGGGTCATACCTAGTTCCCTGAGGTTCTCCAGGTCAGGAGAGCTTTGATAGGGGGGATCACCTTGTAATACTGGGGTCATACCTAGTTCCCTGAGGTTCCCCAGGTCAGGAGAGCTTTGATAGGGGGGATCACCCTATAATACTGGGGTCATACCTAGTTCCCTGAGGTTCTCCAGGTCAGGAGAGCTTTGATAGGGGGGGGATCACCCTGTAATACTGGGGTCATACCTAGTTCCCTGAGGATCCCCAGGTCAGGAGAGCTTTGATAGGGGGATCACCCTGTAATACTGGTGTCATACCTAGTTCCCTGAGGATCCCCAGGTCAGGAGAGCTTTGATAGGGGGATCACCCTGTAATACTGGGGTCATACCTAGTTCCCTGAGGTTCCCCAGGTCAGGAGAGCTTTGATAGGGGGATCACCCTGTAATACTGGGGTCATACCTAGTTCCCTGAGGATCCCCAGGTCAGGAGAGCTTTGATAGGGGGATCACCCTGTAATACTGGGGTCATACCTAGTTCCCTGAGGTTCCCCAGGTCAGGAGAGCTTTGATAGGGGGATCACCCTGTAATACTGGGGTCATACCTAGTTCCCTGAGGTTCCCCAGGTCAGGAGAGCTTTGATAGGGGGATCACCCTGTAATACTGGGGTCATACCTAGTTCCCTGAGGATCCCCAGGTCAGGAGAGCTTTGATAGGGGGGATCACCCTGTAATACTGGGGTCATACCTAGTTCCCTGAGGATCCCCAGGTCAGGAGAGCTTTGATAGGGGGGATCACCCTGTAATACTGGGGTCATACCTAGTTCCCTGAGGTTCCCCAGGTCAGGAGAGCTTTGATAGGGGATCACCCTGTAATACTGGGGTCATACCTAGTTCCCTGAGGTTCCCCAGGTCAGGAGAGCTTTGATAGGGGGGATCACCCTGTAATACTGGGGTCATACCTAGTTCCCTGAGGTTCCCCAGGTCAGGAGAGCTTTGATAGGGGGGGATCACCCTGTAATACTGGGGTCATACCTAGTTCCCTGAGGTTCCCCAGGTCAGGAGAGCTTTGATAGGGGGGATCACCCTGTAATACTGGGGTCATACCTAGTTCCCTGAGGTTCCCCAGGTCAGGAGAGCTTTGATAGGGGGATCACCCTGTAATACTGGGGTCATACCTAGTTCCCTGAGGATCCCCAGGTCAGGAGAGCTTTGATAGGGGGGATCACCCTGTAATACTGGGGTCATACCTAGTTCCCTGAGGTTCCCCAGGTCAGGAGAGCTTTGATATGGGGGATCACCCTGTAATACTGGGGTCATACCTAGTTCCCTGAGGTTCCCCAGGTCAGGAGAGCTTTGATAGGGGGATCACCCTGTAATACTGGGGTCATACCTAGTTCCCTGAGGTTCCCCAGGTCAGGAGAGCTTTGATAGGGGGGATCACCCTGTAATACTGGGGTCATACCTAGTTCCCTGAGGTTCCCCAGGTCAGGAGAGCTTTGATAGGGGGGATCACCCTGTAATACTGGGGTCATACCTAGTTCCCTGAGGATCCCCAGGTCAGGAGAGCTTTGATAGGGGGATCACCCTGTAATACTGGGGTCATACCTAGTTCCCTGAGGATCCCCAGGTCAGGAGAGCTTTGATAGGGGGATCACCCTGTAATACTGGGGTCATACCTAGTTCCCTGAGGATCCCCAGGTCAGGAGAGCTTTGATAGGGGGGATCACCCTGTAATACTGGGGTCATACCTAGTTCCCTGAGGATCCCCAGGTCAGGAGAGCTTTGATAGGGGGGATCACCCTGTAATACTGGGGTCATACCTAGTTCCCTGAGGTTCTCCAGGTCAGGAGAGCTTTGATAGGGGGGATCACCCTGTAATACTGGGGTCATACCTAGTTCCCTGAGGTTCTCCAGGTCAGGAGAGCTTTGATAGGGGGGATCACCCTGTAATACTGGGGTCATACCTAGTTCCCTGAGGTTCCCCAGGTCAGGAGAGCTTTGATAGGGGGGATCACCCTGTAATACTGGGGTCATACCTAGTTCCCTGAGGTTCTCCAGGTCAGGAGAGCTTTGATAGGGGGGATCACCCTGTAATACTGGGGTCATACCTAGTTCCCTGAGGTTCTCCAGGTCAGGAGAGCTTTGATAGGGGAGATCACCCTGTAATACTGGGGTCATACCTAGTTCCCTGAGGTTCCCCAGGTCAGGAGAGCTTTGATAGGGGGGATCACCCTGTAATACTGGGGTCATACCTAGTTCCCTGAGGTTCCCCAGGTCAGGAGAGCTTTGATAGGGGGGATCACCCTGTAATACTGGGGTCATACCTAGTTCCCTGAGGTTCCCCAGGTCAGGAGAGCTTTGATAGGGGATCACCCTGTAATACTGGGGTCATACCTAGTTCCCTGAGGTTCCCCAGGTCAGGAGAGCTTTGATAGGGGGATCACCCTGTAATACTGGGGTCATACCTAGTTCCCTGAGGATCCCCAGGTCAGGAGAGCTTTGATAGGGGGGATCACCCTGTAATACTGGGGTCATACCTAGTTCCCTGAGGTTCCCCAGGTCAGGAGAGCTTTGATAGGGGGATCACCCTGTAATACTGGGGTCATACCTAGTTCCCTGAGGTTCCCCAGGTCAGGAGAGCTTTGATAGGGGGATCACCCTGTAATACTGGGGTCATACCTAGTTCCCTGAGGATCCCCAGGTCAGGAGAGCTTTGATAGGGGGGATCACCCTGTAATACTGGGGTCATACCTAGTTCCCTGAGGTTCCCCAGGTCAGGAGAGCTTTGATAGGGGGATCACCCTGTAATACTGGGGTCATACCTAGTTCCCTGAGGTTCCCCAGGTCAGGAGAGCTTTGATAGGGGGATCACCCTGTAATACTGGGGTCATACCTAGTTCCCTGAGGATCCCCAGGTCAGGAGAGCTTTGATAGGGGGGATCACCCTGTAATACTGGGGTCATACCTAGTTCCCTGAGGATCCCCAGGTCAGGAGAGCTTTGATAGGGGGGATCACCCTGTAATACTGGGGTCATACCTAGTTCCCTGAGGTTCCCCAGGTCAGGAGAGCTTTGATAGGGGATCACCCTGTAATACTGGGGTCATACCTAGTTCCCTGAGGTTCCCCAGGTCAGGAGAGCTTTGATAGGGGGGATCACCCTGTAATACTGGGGTCATACCTAGTTCCCTGAGGTTCCCCAGGTCAGGAGAGCTTTGATAGGGGGGATCACCCTGTAATACTGGGGTCATACCTAGTTCCCTGAGGTTCCCCAGGTCAGGAGAGCTTTGATAGGGGGGATAACCCTGTAATACTGGGGTCATACCTAGTTCCCTGAGGTTCCCCAGGTCGGGAGAGCTTTGATAGGGGGATCACCCTGTAATACTGGGGTCATACCTAGTTCCCTGAGGATCCCCAGGTCAGGAGAGCTTTGATAGGGGGGATCACCCTGTAATACTGGGGTCATACCTAGTTCCCTGAGGTTCCCCAGGTCAGGAGAGCTTTGATATGGGGGATCACCCTGTAATACTGGGGTCATACCTAGTTCCCTGAGGTTCCCCAGGTCAGGAGAGCTTTGATAGGGGGATCACCCTGTAATACTGGGGTCATACCTAGTTCCCTGAGGTTCCCCAGGTCAGGAGAGCTTTGATAGGGGGGATCACCCTGTAATACTGGGGTCATACCTAGTTCCCTGAGGTTCCCCAGGTCAGGAGAGCTTTGATAGGGTGGATCACCCTGTAATACTGGGGTCATACCTAGTTCCCTGAGGATCCCCAGGTCAGGAGAGCTTTGATAGGGGGATCACCCTGTAATACTGGGGTCATACCTAGTTCCCTGAGGATCCCCAGGTCAGGAGAGCTTTGATAGGGGGATCACCCTGTAATACTGGGGTCATACCTAGTTCCCTGAGGATCCCCAGGTCAGGAGAGCTTTGATAGGGGGGATCACCCTGTAATACTGGGGTCATACCTAGTTCCCTGAGGTTCTCCAGGTCAGGAGAGCTTTGATAGGGGGGATCACCCTGTAATACTGGGGTCATACCTAGTTCCCTGAGGTTCTCCAGGTCAGGAGAGCTTTGATAGGGGGGATCACCCTGTAATACTGGGGTCATACCTAGTTCCCTGAGGTTCCCCAGGTCAGGAGAGCTTTGATAGGGGGGATCACCCTGTAATACTGGGGTCATACCTAGTTCCCTGAGGTTCCCCAGGTCAGGAGAGCTTTGATAGGGGGGATCACCCTGTAATACTGGGGTCATACCTAGTTCCCTGAGGTTCCCCAGGTCAGGAGAGCTTTGATAGGGGGGATCACCCTGTAATACTGGGGTCATACCTAGTTCCCTGAGGTTCCCCAGGTCAGGAGAGCTTTGATAGGGGATCACCCTGTAATACTGGGGTCATACCTAGTTCCCTGAGGTTCCCCAGGTCAGGAGAGCTTTGATAGGGGGATCACCCTGTAATACTGGGGTCATACCTAGTTCCCTGAGGATCCCCAGGTCAGGAGAGCTTTGATAGGGGGGATCACCCTGTAATACTGGGGTCATACCTAGTTCCCTGAGGTTCCCCAGGTCAGGAGAGCTTTGATAGGGGGATCACCCTGTAATACTGGGGTCATACCTAGTTCCCTGAGGTTCCCCAGGTCAGGAGAGCTTTGATAGGGGGGATCACCCTGTAATACTGGGGTCATACCTAGTTCCCTGAAGTTCCCCAGGTCAGGAGAGCTTTGATAGGGGGGATCACCCTGTAATACTGGGGTCATACCTAGTTCCCTGAGGTTCCCCAGGTCAGGAGAGCTTTGATAGGGGGGATCACCCTGTAATACTGGGGTCATACCTAGTTCCCTGAGGTTCCCCAGGTCAGGAGAGCTTTGATAGGGGGATCACCCTGTAATACTGGGGTCATACCTAGTTCCCTGAGGATCCCCAGGTCAGGAGAGCTTTGATAGGGGGGATCACCCTGTAATACTGGGGTCATACCTAGTTCCCTGAGGTTCCCCAGGTCAGGAGAGCTTTGATAGGGGGGATCACCCTGTAATACTGGGGTCATACCTAGTTCCCTGAGGTTCCCCAGGTCAGGAGAGCTTTGATAGGGGGATCACCCTGTAATACTGGGGTCATACCTAGTTCCCTGAGGTTCCCCAGGTCAGGAGAGCTTTGATAGGGGGGATCACCCTGTAATACTGGGGTCATACCTAGTTCCCTGAGGTTCCCCAGGTCAGGAGAGCTTTGATAGGGGGGATCACCCTGTAATACTGAGGTCATACCTAGTTCCCTGAGGTTCCCCAGGTCAGGAGAGCTTTGATAGGGGGGTCACCCTGTAATACTGGGGTCATACCTAGTTCCCCGAGGTTCCCCAGGTCAGGAGAGCTTTGCTAGGTTGGATCACCCTGTAATACTGGGGTCATACCTAGTTCCCTGAGGTTCCCCAGGTCAGGAGAACTTTGATAGGGGGGGGATCACCCTGTAATACTGGGGTCATACCTAGTTCCCTGAGGTTCCCCAGGTCAGGAGAGCTTTGATAGGGGGGATCACCCTGTAATACTGGGGTCACACCTAGTTCCCTGAGGTTCCCCAGGTCAGGAGAGCTTTGATAGGGGGGATCACCCTGTAATACTGGGGTCATACCTAGTTCCCTGAGGTTCCCCAGGTCAGGAGAGCTTTGATAGGGGGGATCACCCTGTAATACTGGGGTCATACCTAGTTCCCTGAGGTTCTCCAGGTCAGGAGAGCTTTGATAGGGGGGATCACCCTGTAATACTGGGGTCACACCTAGTTCCCTGAGGTTCCCCAGGTCAGGAGAGCTTTGATAGGGGATCACCCTGTAATACTGGGGTCATACCTAGTTCCCCGAGGTTCCCCAGGTCAGGAGAGCTTTGATAGGGGGATCACCCTGTAATACTGGGGTCATACCTAGTTCCCTGAGGTTCCCCAGGTCAGGAGAGCTTTGATAGGGGGATCACCCTGTAATACTGGGGTCATACCTAGTTCCCTGAGGTTCCCCAGGTCAGGAGAGCTTTGATAGGGGGATCACCCTGTAATACTGGGGTCATACCTAGTTCCCTGAGGTTCCCCAGGTCAGGAGAGCTTTGATAGGGGGGATCACCCTGTAATACTGGGGTCATACCTAGTTCCCTGAGGTTCCCCAGGTCAGGAGAGCTTTGATAGGGGGGATCACCCTATAATACTGGGGTCATACCTAGTTCCCTGAGGTCACCCAGGTCAGGAGAGCTTTGATAGGGGGGATCACCCTGTAATACTGGGGTCATACCTAGTTCCCTGAGGTCACCCAGGTCAGGAGAGCTTTGATAGGGGGGATCACCCTGTAATACTGGGGTCATACCTAGTTCCCTGAGGTTCTCCAGGTCAGGAGAGCTTTGATAGGGGGATCACCCTGTAATACTGGGGTCATACCTAGTTCCCTGAGGATCCCCAGGTCAGGAGAGCTTTGATAGGGGGGATCACCCTGTAATACTGGGGTCATACCTAGTTCCCTGAGGTTCCCCAGGTCAGGAGAGCTTTGATAGGGGGATCACCCTGTAATACTGGGGTCATACCTAGTTCCCTGAGGTTCCCCAGGTCAGGAGAGCTTTGATAGGGGGGATCACCCTGTAATACTGGGGTCATACCTAGTTCCCTGAGGTTCCCCAGGTCAGGAGAGCTTTGATAGGGGGGATCACCCTGTAATACTGGGGTCATACCTAGTTCCCTGAGGTTCCCCAGGTCAGGAGAGCTTTGATAGGGGGGATCACCCTGTAATACTGGGGTCATACCTAGTTCCCTGAGGTTCCCCAGGTCAGGAGAGCTTTGATAGGGGGGATCACCCTGTAATACTGGGGTCATACCTTCGAGGCAGGCTTGTTGTGACACACACACACACACACACACACACACACACACACACACACACACACACACACACACACACACACACACACACACACACACACACACACACACACACACACACACACACACACACACACACACACACACACACACACACACACACGTGTGACTGTGGAGGTCGGCAAGGCCCTTCAGGCATATCTAGGACAGCTCAGAGAGGAAAAGACCCTTAATAGTTAAATCTCTTAGTAGTGTGGGAAACGGAACCACCGCTGGAGGTACCTGGAGAATGTTCTAGTAGTGTGGGAAACAGAACCACACACACACACACACACACACACACACACTGAGGTCACCCAGGTCAGGAGAGCTTTGATAGGGGGGATCACCCTGTAATACTGGGGTCATACATAGTTCCCTGAGGTTCTCCAGGTCAGGAGAGCTTTGATAGGGGGATCACCCTGTAATACTGGGGTCATACCTAGTTCCCTGAGGTTCCCCAGGTCAGGAGAGCTTTGATAGGGGGGATCACCCTGTAATACTGGGGTCATACCTAGTTCCCTGAGGTTCTCCAGGTCAGGAGAGCTTTGATAGGGGGATCACCCTGTAATACTGGGGTCATACCTAGTTCCCTGAGGTTCCCCAGGTCAGGAGAGCTTTGATAGGGGGGATCACCCTGTAATACTGGGGTCATACCTAGCTGGAGGTACCTGGAGAATGTTCTAGCAGTGTGGGAAACAGAACCACCGCTGGAGGTACCTGGAGAATGTTCTAGTAGTGTGAGAAACGGAACCACCGCTGGAGGTACCTGGAGAATGTTCTAATAGTGTGGGAAACGGAACCACCGCTGGAGGTACCTGGAGATCTCCTAGTAGTGTGGGAAACGGAACCACTGCTGGAGGTGCCTGGAGAATGTTCTAGTCGTGTGGGAAACGGAACCACTGCTGGAGGTACCTGGAGATCTCCTAGTAGTTTGGGAAACAGAACCACCGCTGGAGGTACCTGGAGAATGTTCTAGCAGTGTGGGAAATGGAACCACCGCTGGAGGTACCTGGAGATCTCCTAGTAGTGTGGGAAACAGAACCACCGCTGGAGGTACCTGGAGAATGTTCTAGTAGTGTGGGAAACGGAACCACCGCTGGAGGTATCCTGGAGATCTCCTAGTAGTGTGGGAAACAGAACCACCGCTGGAGGTACCTGGAGAATGTTCTAGTAGTGTGGGAAACGGAACCACCGCTGGAGGTACCTGGAGATCTCCTAGTAGTGTGGGAAACAGAACCACCGCTGGAGGTACCTGGAGAATGTTCTAGTAGTGTGGGAAACGGAACCACCGCTGGAGGTACCTGGAGATCTCCTAGTAGTGTGGGAAACGGAACCACCGCTGGAGGTACCTGGAGAATGTTCTAGTAGTGTGGGAAACGGAACCACCGCTGGAGGTACCTGGAGAATGTTCTAGTAGTGTGGGAAACAGAACCACCGCTGGAGGTACCTGGCGATCTCCTAGTAGTGTGGGAAACAGAACCACCGCTGGAGGTACCTGGAGAATGTTCTAGTAGTGTGGGAAACGGAACCACCGCTGGAGGTACCTGGAGATCTCCTAGTAGTGTGGGAAACGGAACCACCGCTGGAGGTACCTGGAGATCTCCTAGTAGTGTGGGAAACGGAACCACCGCTGGAGGTACCTGGAGATCTCCTAGTAGTGTGGGAAACGGAACCACCGCTGGTGGTACCTGGAGAATGTTCTAGTAATGTGGGAAACGGAACAACCGCTAGAGGTACCTGGAGAATGTTCTAGTAGTGTGGGAAACAGAACCACCGCTGGAGGTACCTGGAGAATGTCCCAGGATGTTTAGTGGGCTGCTGGGGAAGCGTGGTACCGGGAAGATTCAAGCTAACATCCTCTGATGTACACCGACTACTGAATGACATCAGGAGAAAATAAGACTTATTTTGTATTTGTACAAAACAGCCCTTTTGTTGCAAAGATTAAAGAGTGCATCTATGAATTATATGTAATGGTCTGCTTTAAAAAAAAAATATATATATTATCAGTCAATTAGAAAGAATGAAAACTCTGATAAATCGGTGAAGGACTGCATGTAAAATCAATCATTACAACAGTGTGAACACAATGACTGTGGTCTGACACTTCAGTTGTTGGGCAGAGTCTCTCTCTACTGACCACTATATGGTGGTCTCTCTGTCTCCACCTGAAGGTAGTCTCTACTGACCACTATACGGTGGTCTCTCTGTCTCATCCTGAAGGTAGTCTCTACTGACCACTATACGGTGGTCTCTCTGTCTCATCCTGAAGGTAGTCTCTACTGACCACTATACGGTGGTCTCTCTGTCTCATCCTGAAGGTAGTCTCTACTGACCACTATACGGCGGTCTCTCTGTCTCATCCTGAAGGTACTCTCTACTGACCACTATACGGTGGTCTCTCTGTCTCATCCTGAAGGTAGTCTCTACTGACCACTATACGGTGGTCTCTCTGTCTCATCCTGAAGGTAGTCTCTACTGACCACTATACGGAGGTCTCTCTGTCTCATCCTGAAGGTACTCTCTACTGACCACTATACGGTGGTCTCTCTACTGACCACTATATGGTGGTCTCTCTCAACCTGAAGGTAGTCTCTACTGACCACTATACGGTGGTCTCTCTGTCTCATCCTGAAGGTAGTCTCTACTGACCACTATACGGTGGTCTCTCTGTCTCATCCTGAAGGTACTCTACTGACCACTATACGGTGGTCTCTCTGTCTCAACCTGAAGGTAGTCTCTACTGACCACTATACGGTGGTCTCTCTCAACCTGAAGGTAGTCTCTACTGACCACTATACGGTGGTCTCTCTCAACCTGAAGGTAGTCTCTACTGACCACTATACGGTGGTCTCTCTGTCTCATCCTGAAGGTACTCTCTACTGACCACTATACGGTGGTCTCTCTGTCTCATCCTGAAGGTACTCTACTGACCACTATACGGTGGTCTCTCTGTCTCATCCTGAAGGTACTCTCTACTGACCACTATACGGTGGTCTCTCTGTCTCAACCTGAAGGTAGTCTCTACTGACCACTATACGGTGGTCTCTCTGTCTCAACCTGAAGGGACTCTCTACTGACCACTATACGGTGGTCTCTCTGTCTCAACCTGAAGGTAGTCTCTACTGACCACTATACGGTGGTCTCTCTGTCTCATCCTGAAGGTAGTCTCTACTGACCACTATACGGTGGTCTCTCTGTCTCATCCTGAAGGTACTCTCTCTCCAACTCTGGAATAAGAGGTTATCCAGTACCAACTCTGGGATAAGAGGTTATCCAGTACCGACTCTGGAATAAGAGCTTATCCATTACCAACTCTGGAATAAGAGGTTATCCAGTACCAACTCTGGAATAAGAGGTTATCCAGTACCGACTCTGGAATAAGAGGTTATCCATTACCAACTCTGGAATAAGAGGTTATCCAGTACCAACTCTGGAATAAGAGGTTATCCAGTACCAACTCTGGAATAAGAGGTTATCCACTACCAACTCTGGAATAAGAGGTTATCCACTACCAACTCTGGAATAAGAGGTTATCCAGTACCAACTCTGGAATAAGAGGTTATCCACTAACAACTTGGGAATAAGAGGTTATCCATGACCAACTCTGGAATAAGAGGTTATCCAGTACCAACTCTGGAATAAGAGGTTATCCATTACCAACTCTGGAATAAGAGGTTATCCATGACCAACTCTGGAATAAGAGGTTATCCATTACCAACTCTGGAATAAGATGTTATCCAGTACCAACTCTGGAATAAGAGGTTATCCATGACCAACTCTGGAATAAGAGGTTATCCACTACCAACTCTGGAATAAGAGGTTATCTAGTACCAACTCTGGAATAAGAGGTTATCCATTACCAACTCTGGAATAAGAGGTTATCCAGTACCAACTCTGGAATAAGAGGTTATCCATTACCAACTCTGGAATACGAGGTTATCCAGTACCGACTCTGGAATAAGAGGTTATCCAGTACCGACTCTGGAATAAGAGGTTATCCATTACCAACTCTGGAATAAGAGGTTATCCAGTACCAACTCTGGAATAAGAGGTTATCCAGTACCGACTCTGGAATAAGAGGTTATCCATTACCAACTCTGGAATAAGAGGTTATCCAGTACCAACTCTGGAATAAGAGGTTATCCAGTACCAACTCTGGAATAAGAGGTTATCCACTACCAACTCTGGAATAAGAGGTTATCCACTACCAACTCTGGAATAAGAGGTTATCCAGTACCAACTCTGGAATAAGAGGTTATCCACTAACAACTTGGGAATAAGAGGTTATCCATGACCAACTCTGGAATAAGAGGTTATCCAGTACCAACTCTGGAATAAGAGGTTATCCATTACCAACTCTGGAATAAGAGGTTATCCATGACCAACTCTGGAATAAGAGGTTATCCATTACCAACTCTGGAATAAGATGTTATCCAGTACCAACTCTGGAATAAGAGGTTATCCATGACCAACTCTGGAATAAGAGGTTATCCACTACCAACTCTGGAATAAGAGGTTATCTAGTACCAACTCTGGAATAAGAGGTTATCCATTACCAACTCTGGAATAAGAGGTTATCCAGTACCAACTCTGGAATAAGAGGTTATCCATTACCAACTCTGGAATACGAGGTTATCCAGTACCGACTCTGGAATAAGAGGTTATCCAGTACCGACTCTGGAATAAGAGGTTATCCACTACCG
This sequence comes from Salvelinus alpinus, assembly GCF_045679555.1. Classification (NCBI taxonomy): domain Eukaryota; kingdom Metazoa; phylum Chordata; class Actinopteri; order Salmoniformes; family Salmonidae; genus Salvelinus; species Salvelinus alpinus. The sequence goes on from NC_092088.1 coordinate 100,747,221, forward strand.
ACTCTGGAATAAGAGGTTATCCATTACCGACTCTGGAATAAGAGGTTATCCATTACCGACTCTGGAATAAGAGGTTATCCAGTACCGACTCTGGAATAAGAGGTTATCCAGTACCAACTCTGGAATAAGAGGTTATCCAGTACCAATTCTGGAATAAGAGATTATCCATTACCAACTCTGGAATAAGAGGTTATCCAGTACCAACTCTGGAATAAGAGGTTATCCAGTACCAACTCTGGAATAAGAGGTTATCCAGTACCAACTCTGGAATAAGAGGTTATCCAGTACCAACTCTGGAATAAGAGGTTATCCAGTACCAACTCTGGAATAAGAGGTTATCCACTACCAACTCTGGAATAAGAGGTTATCCAGTACCAACTCTGGAATAAGAGGTTATCCACTACCAACTCTGGAATAAGAGGTTATCCAGTACCAACTCTGGAATAAGAGGTTATCCAGTACCAACTCTGGAATAAGAGGATATCCATTAACAACTCTGGAATAAGAGGTTATCCATTACCAACTCTGGAATAAGAGGTTATCCAGTACCAACTCTGGAATAAGAGATTATCCACTACCAACTCTGGAATAAGAGGTTATCCATTACCAACTCTGGAATAAGAGGTTATCCATGACCAACTCTGGAATAAGAGGTTATCCACTACCAACTCTGGAATAAGAGGTTATCCAGTACCAACTCTGGAATAAGAGGTTATCCAGTACCAACTCTGGAATAAGAGGTTATCCATTAACAACTCTGGAATAAGAGGTTATCCATTACCAACTCTGGAATAAGAGGTTATCCAGTACCAACTCTGGAATAAGAGGTTATCCAGTACCAACTCTGGAATAAGAGGTTATCCACTACCAACTCTGGAATAAGAGGTTATCCACTACCAACTCTGGAATAAGAGGTTATCCAGTACCAACTCTGGAATAAGAGGTTATCCATTACCAACTCTGGAATAAGAGGTTATCCAGTACCAACTCTGGAATAAGAGGTTATCCAGTACCAACTCTGGAATAAGAGGTTATCCATTAACAACTCTGGAATAAGAGGTTATCCATTACCAACTCTGGAATAAGAGGTTATCCAGTACCAACTCTGGAATAAGAGGTTATCCAGTACCAATTCTGGAATAAGAGATTATCCATTACCAACTCTGGAATAAGAGGTTATCCAGTACCAACTCTGGAATAAGAGGTTATCCAGTACCAACTCTGGAATAAGAGGTTATCCAGTACCAACTCTGGAATAAGAGGTTATCCAGTACCAACTCTGGAATAAGAGGTTATCCAGTACCAACTCTGGAATAAGAGGTTATCCACTACCAACTCTGGAATAAGAGGTTATCCAGTACCAACTCTGGAATAAGAGGTTATCCACTGCCAACTCTGGAATAAGAGGTTATCCAGTACCAACTCTGGAATAAGAGGTTATCCAGTACCAACTCTGGAATAAGAGGTTATCCAGTACCAACTCTGGAATAAGAGGATATCCATTAACAACTCTGGAATAAGAGGTTATCCATTACCAACTCTGGAATAAGAGGTTATCCAGTACCAACTCTGGAATAAGAGATTATCCACTACCAACTCTGGAATAAGAGTTTATCCACTACCAACTCTGGAATAAGAGGTTATCCATGACCAACTCTGTAATAAGAGGTTATCCACTACCAACTCTGGAATAAGAGGTTATCCAGTACCAACTCTGGAATAAGAGGTTATCCATTACCAACTCTGGAATAAGAGTTTATCCACTACCAACTCTGGAATAAGAGGTTATCCATTAACGACTCTGGAATAAGAGGTTATCCAGTACCAACTCTGGAATAAGAGGTTATCCAGTACCAACTCTGGAATAAGAGGTTATCCAGTACCAACTCTGGAATAAGAAGTTATCCAGTACCAACTCTGGAATAAGAGGTTATCCACTACCAACTCTGGAATAAGAGGTTATCCACTACCAACTGTGGAATAAGAGGTTATCCATTACCGACTCTGGAATAAGAGGTTATCCATTACCAACTCTGGAATAAGAGGTTATCCAGTACCAACTCTGGAATAAGAGGTTATCCAGTACCAACTCTGGAATAAGAAGTTATCCAGTACCAACTCTGGAATAAGAGGTTATCCACTACCAACTCTGGAATAAGAGGTTATCCACTACCAACTCTGGAATAAGAGGTTATCCACTACCAACTCTGGAATAAGAGGTTATCCACTACCAACTCTGGAATAAGAAGTTATCCATGACCAACTCTGGAATAAGAGGTTATCCAGTACCAACTCTGGAATAAGAGGTTATCCAGTACCAACTCTGGAATAAGAGGTTATCCACTACCAACTCTGGAATAAGAGGTTATCCATTACCAACTCTGGAATAAGAGGTTATCTAGTACCAACTCTGGAATAAGAGGTTATCCATTACCAACTCTGGAATAAGAGGTTATCCATTACCAACTCTGGAATAAGAGGTTATCTAGTACCAACTCTGGAATAAGAGGTTATCCATGACCAACTCTGGAATAAGAGGTTATCCATGACCAACTCTGGAATAAGAGGTTATCCAGTACCAACTCTGGAATAAGAGGTTATCCATGACCAACTCTGGAATAAGAGGTTATCCATGACCAACTCTGGAATAAGAGGTTATCCATGACCAACTCTGGAATAAGAGGTTATCCATGACCAACTCTGGAATAAGAGGTTATCCACTACCAACTCTGGAATAAGAGGTTATCTAGTACCAACTCTGGAATAAGAGGTTATCCATTACCAACTCTGGAATAAGAGGTTATCCAGTACCAACTCTGGAATAAGAGGTTATCCATTACCAACTCTGGAATACGAGGTTATCCAGTACCGACTCTGGAATAAGAGGTTATCCAGTACCGACTCTGGAATAAGAGGTTATCCACTACCGACTCTGGAATAAGAGGTTATCCATTACCGACTCTGGAATAAGAGGTTATCCATTACCGACTCTGGAATAAGAGGTTATCCAGTACCGACTCTGGAATAAGAGGTTATCCAGTACCAACTCTGGAATAAGAGGTTATCCAGTACCAATTCTGGAATAAGAGATTATCCATTACCAACTCTGGAATAAGAGGTTATCCAGTACCAACTCTGGAATAAGAGGTTATCCAGTACCAACTCTGGAATAAGAGGTTATCCAGTACCAACTCTGGAATAAGAGGTTATCCAGTACCAACTCTGGAATAAGAGGTTATCCAGTACCAACTCTGGAATAAGAGGTTATCCACTACCAACTCTGGAATAAGAGGTTATCCAGTACCAACTCTGGAATAAGAGGTTATCCACTACCAACTCTGGAATAAGAGGTTATCCAGTACCAACTCTGGAATAAGAGGTTATCCAGTACCAACTCTGGAATAAGAGGATATCCATTAACAACTCTGGAATAAGAGGTTATCCATTACCAACTCTGGAATAAGAGGTTATCCAGTACCAACTCTGGAATAAGAGATTATCCACTACCAACTCTGGAATAAGAGGTTATCCATTACCAACTCTGGAATAAGAGGTTATCCATGACCAACTCTGGAATAAGAGGTTATCCACTACCAACTCTGGAATAAGAGGTTATCCAGTACCAACTCTGGAATAAGAGGTTATCCAGTACCAACTCTGGAATAAGAGGTTATCCATTAACAACTCTGGAATAAGAGGTTATCCATTACCAACTCTGGAATAAGAGGTTATCCAGTACCAACTCTGGAATAAGAGGTTATCCAGTACCAACTCTGGAATAAGAGGTTATCCACTACCAACTCTGGAATAAGAGGTTATCCACTACCAACTCTGGAATAAGAGGTTATCCAGTACCAACTCTGGAATAAGAGGTTATCCATTACCAACTCTGGAATAAGAGGTTATCCAGTACCAACTCTGGAATAAGAGGTTATCCAGTACCAACTCTGGAATAAGAGGTTATCCATTAACAACTCTGGAATAAGAGGTTATCCATTACCAACTCTGGAATAAGAGGTTATCCAGTACCAACTCTGGAATAAGAGGTTATCCAGTACCAATTCTGGAATAAGAGATTATCCATTACCAACTCTGGAATAAGAGGTTATCCAGTACCAACTCTGGAATAAGAGGTTATCCAGTACCAACTCTGGAATAAGAGGTTATCCAGTACCAACTCTGGAATAAGAGGTTATCCAGTACCAACTCTGGAATAAGAGGTTATCCAGTACCAACTCTGGAATAAGAGGTTATCCACTACCAACTCTGGAATAAGAGGTTATCCAGTACCAACTCTGGAATAAGAGGTTATCCACTGCCAACTCTGGAATAAGAGGTTATCCAGTACCAACTCTGGAATAAGAGGTTATCCAGTACCAACTCTGGAATAAGAGGTTATCCAGTACCAACTCTGGAATAAGAGGATATCCATTAACAACTCTGGAATAAGAGGTTATCCATTACCAACTCTGGAATAAGAGGTTATCCAGTACCAACTCTGGAATAAGAGATTATCCACTACCAACTCTGGAATAAGAGTTTATCCACTACCAACTCTGGAATAAGAGGTTATCCATGACCAACTCTGTAATAAGAGGTTATCCACTACCAACTCTGGAATAAGAGGTTATCCAGTACCAACTCTGGAATAAGAGGTTATCCATTACCAACTCTGGAATAAGAGTTTATCCACTACCAACTCTGGAATAAGAGGTTATCCATTAACGACTCTGGAATAAGAGGTTATCCAGTACCAACTCTGGAATAAGAGGTTATCCAGTACCAACTCTGGAATAAGAGGTTATCCAGTACCAACTCTGGAATAAGAAGTTATCCAGTACCAACTCTGGAATAAGAGGTTATCCACTACCAACTCTGGAATAAGAGGTTATCCACTACCAACTGTGGAATAAGAGGTTATCCATTAACGACTCTGGAATAAGAGGTTATCCAGTACCAACTCTGGAATAAGAGGTTATCCAGTACCAACTCTGGAATAAGAGGTTATCCAGTACCAACTCTGGAATAAGAAGTTATCCATTACCAACTCTGGAATAAGAGGTTATCCACTACCAACTCTGGAATAAGAGGTTATCCACTACCAACTCTGGAATAAGAGGTTATCCAGTACCAACTCTGGAATAAGAGGTTATCCACTACCAACTCTGGAATAAGAAGTTATCCATGACCAACTCTGGAATAAGAGGTTATCCAGTACCAACTCTGGAATAAGAGGTTATCCAGTACCAACTCTGGAATAAGAGGTTATCCACTACCAACTCTGGAATAAGAGGTTATCCATTACCAACTCTGGAATAAGAGGTTATCTAGTACCAACTCTGGAATAAGAGGTTATCCATTACCAACTCTGGAATAAGAGGTTATCCATTACCAACTCTGGAATAAGAGGTTATCTAGTACCAACTCTGGAATAAGAGGTTATCCATGACCAACTCTGGAATAAGAGGTTATCCATGACCAACTCTGGAATAAGAGGTTATCCAGTACCAACTCTGGAATAAGAGGTTATCCATGACCAACTCTGGAATAAGAGGTTATCCACTACCAACTCTGGAATAAGAGGTTATCTAGTACCAACTCTGGAATAAGAGGTTATCCATTACCAACTCTGGAATAAGAGGTTATCCAGTACCAACTCTGGAATAAGAGGTTATCCATTACCAACTCTGGAATAAGAGGTTATCCACTACCAACTCTGGAATAAGAGGTTATCCAGTACCAACTCTGGAATAAGAGGTTATCCACTACCGACTCTGGAATAAGAGGTTATCCAGTACCAACTCTGGAATAAGAGATTATCAATTACCAACTCTGGAATAAGAGGTTATCCAGTACCAACTCTGGAATTAGAGGTTATCCAGTACCAACTCTGGAATAAGAGGTTATCCAGTACCAACTCTGGAATAAGAGGTTATCCAGTACCAACTCTGGAATAAGAGGTTATCCAGTACCAACTCTGGAATAAGAGGTTATCCAGTACCAACTCTGGAATAAGAGGTTATCCACTACCAACTCTGGAATAAGAGGTTATCCACTACCAACTCTGGAATAAGAGGCTATCCAGTACCAACTCTGGAATAAGAGGTTATCCACTACTAACTCTGGAATAAGAGGTTATCCAGTACCAACTCTGGAATAAGAGGTTATCCACTACCAACTCTGGAATAAGAGGTTATCCAGTACCAACTCTGGAATAAGAGGTTATCCATTACCAACTCTGGAATAAGAGGTTATCCAGTACCAACTCTGGAATAAGAGGTTATCCAGTACCAACTCTGGAATAAGAGGTTATCCATTAACAACTCTGGAATAAGAGGTTATCCATTACCAACTCTGGAATAAGAGGTTATCCAGTACCAACTCTGGAATAAGAGGTTATCCAGTACCAACTCTGGAATAAGAGGTTATCCAGTACCAACTCTGGAATAAGAGGTTATCCAGTACCAACTCTGGAATAAGAGATTATCCACTACCAACTCTGGAATAAGAGGTTATCCACTACCAACTCTGGAATAAGAGGTTATCCATGACCAACTCTGGAATAAGAGGTTATCCAGTACCAACTCTGGAATAAGAGGTTATCCAGTACCAACTCTGGAATAAGAGGTTATCCATTACCAACTCTGGAATAAGAGGTTATCCAGTACCAACTCTGGAATAAGAGGTTATCCATTACCGACTCTGGAATAAGAGGTTGTCCACTACCAACTCTGGAATAAGAGGTTATCCATTACCAACTCTGGAATAAGAGGTTATCCAGTACCAACTCTGGAATAAGAGGTTATCCAGTACCAACTCTGGAATAAGAGGTTATCTAGTACCAACTCTGGAATAAGAGGTTGTACATCAGGGACTTATTGTACCTTCCTGGAATTACTTTCTATCTGCTATTGTAGATGTAACTGTTGTCATTGTGCTCTCTCTCTCTCTCTGCGACGGCTGGCCGGACGTCCGGAGCGACAGCAGAGTGGACATGCAGTGACTGTCTCGGCCAGGTGAGGGCAGTATTACTCCAGCGGTGAAGCATCTTATAATACTGTAGTCAGCAGAATGGAGATTAACAGTCATAGAAAGGAGGTCATATGTTACGCTGAATATAAATGTGTTAAAATACTGCTTCGAATTCAACATGTATATATTGTTACGCTGTGTCTTTGTGAATATATACTGTCTTGTAGGCCTAAAGGTTAATGAGATGCTTGTGAGATGTAATTAATCATTTCTTGCCATTTAACGGACTGAACTGTACAAGGGACTATGGCTACTCTGATTGACGGTATAAACAATTAGCTAGAAATAAGCACAAAAGTGAATCCACATTAGGTCCGTGTGTAGTCTGAGTGTTGTTTTAAATGGTGCTCAGCCATCAACAAATACGTTCATTCATTTTTACTAGCCGGCTGTCTGACTTGCTTTTGTAGTCAAGATGAATTTCGCCACCTTGAAAATTCAATTTTGAGCAGAACCTTTTCCTCGTCACTCTCTTCTACAGCCGACTTTCCAGAAGATTCTATGTGTTCCGGCGTGTTCTGAATACCTTCCGCCTTCTCACTTCTCTCTCTCTCTTCCTGTATCCGTTGGTAGGTCTCCTAGCAACGACATATCTCGCCAGAGAGGGAAACACCTGCGCCTCATAATGGCCGTTAATATAGGTCACTGCGGTGTGTTATTCTTCCATTCAGCAGCAGCCCAAATGGCATCCTATTCCCTTTATAGTGGATCACTTTTGACCAGGGCCCCGTAGTGCACCATATACTGTATATATATATATATACACTAGAGGCTGAATGGAGGAACGAGATCGAGCTTTGTCATCCTCTACAGTGGTAGTGAGTGACTAAGAGATTTGACTGTTGCTACACCCATAGTGGGAGTCTGAGATGTGAGACTGCTCTAGTCTGTAAGTGTGTGTGTGTGTGTGTGTGTGTGTGTGTGTGTGTCTGTCTGTCTGTCTGTCTGTCTGTCTGTCTGTCTGTCTGTCTGTCTGTGTCTGTCTGTGTCTGTGTGTGTGTGTGTGTGTGTGTGTGTGTGTGTGTGTGTGTGTGTGTGTGTGTGTGTGTGTGTGTGTGTGTGTGTGTGTGTGTGTGTGTGTGTGTGTGTGTGTGTGTGTGTGTGTGTGTGTGTGTGTGTGTGTGTGTGTGTGTGTGTGTGTGTGTGTGTGTGTGTGTGTGTGTGTGTGTGTGTGTGTGTGTGTGTGTGTGTGTGTGTGTGTGTGTGTGTGTGTGTGTGTGTGTGTGTGTGTGTCTGTGTGAACCTTGAGTCAGAGTTTAATCATTTCACACCACTTCAACTACAAGAAGGTTGGGGAAAAAAGAACTAAATGAAAAGGGAAGTTGTATATAGTGGAACACGGATGTCATGGCATTGACTCTGCACATCTCTATCCCTGGCAGCAACACCTACACGGATACCTTGAGAGATAATCGTGACATGTTTTAAGATGATCGAGTGTCTCTGGAACTACAGAAAAGCTCCAGGCAATACTACAACTACAGCAATCACAACCTAGCTCACAGATACATGGGATGTTTTTCAGCGACTGGGAGACTAGTCAGGATTGAGGCAAAGATGAAAGGAGCAAAGTACAGAGAGATCCTTGATGAAAACCTGCTCCAGAGCACTCAGGACCTCAGACTGGGGCGAAGGTTCACCTTCCAACAGGACAGCAACCCTAAGCACACAGCCAAGACAAAGCAGGAGTGGCTTCGGGACAAGTCTCTGATTGTCCTTGAGTATCCCAGCCAGAGGACGGACATCTCTGGTGAGACCTGAAAATAGCTGTGCAGCGACTCTCCCCATCCAACCTGACAGAGCTTGAAATGATCTCTAGAGAAAAATGAGAGAAACTCCCCAAATACAGGTGTGCCAAGCTTTTAGCGTCATACCCAAGAAGACTCGAGGCTGTAATCGCTGCCAAAGGTGCTTCAACAAAGTACTGAGTAAAGGGTCTGAATACTTATTTAAATGTGATATTTAAGTTTTTAACATTTGCAAAAATGTCTAAAAACATGTTTTTGGTTTGTCATTTTGGGGTATTGTGATGTCGTTATGGGGTATTGTGATGTCATTATGAGGTATTGTGATGTCATTATGGGGTATTGTGTGTAGATTGATGAGGGGAAAAAACAATTGAATCCATTGTAGAATAACGCTGTAACGTAACAACATGTGGACAAAGGGATGTGGTCTGAATACATTGTAGGCTGTTCTGCAAGGAACTTTACCCATGAAACAATCTACAAGGCAGCGCTCTGACTTATCAACCTCTGAGGCTGAAATTGAATCTGATCAGCCTGTCGGGAATGGAGCTCCCCCACTGTAAAGATAAATATCATCCATAAAACATGAAGTGTCCCTTATAATTATACACATCATGTTACGCAAGCTAACAATCAACATAGATAACAAGACTACTTAGCTAGCTCACAACACTAGCCAAGTTTGTTGCGTTGTTCCCTGCAATTGACTGTGGTGTTGGGGGCAGCACGCAGCCTTGGAGACAGACTGTCTCGTCAGGCATCGTTCAGGGTGTAAATGACCCACGAGCTCATTGCGATCAACGCAGCCACAGGGCTCCTTGATGAGGTGGTTATCGTGCATCTGAACAGTGGTACTTATGATTATCTCGACAAAACAACTCGTGTTATGTTGTGACCACAAGAAAAGTATTCTGGTGAGGTCCCTAGTATGCTGCATACATCAATGGGAACACAGTTAACCAGCACCACATGATGTGATTGAGAAAAAGTTCGGAGCCTATTACTGTAAGTTCTAAAGGCTTGTCCAGCATTGACTTTATGTTCAATACATTTAGATAATAAAGCAACACAAACAGCAGGCGTGATATTTCCATGCGTTACCCTCCACAGATCAATACGCAACTGAAAATATATACATCCACTGTATCCAATGAGAACCTGTCAACGTGAGAGAGCACTCTGGCAAGGAGAGAGACATACTTCCTGAAAGACAGAGAGAGAGGAGACATTTCTAAGCATCCAAACAAATGGAAGTGTGTCAAGTGGAACAGAATATATACACCATTATTTCAGGGAGGCAGATGTGACAAATGACACTGTGCTAGTGTGAGGTGTAAATGCATTTCCTCCTGGAGAGAGAGAGAGAGAATAGATAGGGAGAGAGAGAGAGAGAGAGGGAGAGAGAGAGAATAGATAGGGAGAGGGAGAGAGAGAGAGAGAGAATAGATAGGGAGAGAGAGAGAGAGAGAGAGAGAGAGAGAGAGAGAGAGAGAGAGAGAGAGAAAGAGAATAGATAGGGAGAGAGAGAGAGAGAATAGATAGGGAGAGAGAGAGAGAGAGAGGGAGAGAGAGAGAGAGAGAATAGATAGGGAGAGAGAGAGAGAGAGAGAGGGAGAGAGAGAGAGAGAGAGGGAGAGAGAGAGAGAGAATAGATAGGGAGAGAGAGAGAGAGACAGAGAATAGAGAGAGAGAGAGAGAGAGAGAGAGAGAGAGAGAGAGAGAGAGAGAGAGAGAGAGAGAGAGAGAGAGAGAGAGAGGGAGAATAGATAGGGAGAGAGAGAGAGAGAGAGACAGAGAATAGATAGGGAGAGGGAGAGAGAGAGAGAGAGAGAAGAATAGATAGGGAGAGGAGAGAGAGAGAGAGAGAGGGAGAGAGAGAGAGAGAGAGAATAGATAGGGAGATAGAGAGAGAGAATAGATAGGGAGAGAATGGATAGGGAGAGAGGGGGAGAGAGAGAGAGAGGGAGAGATAATAGATAGGGAGAGGGAGAGAGAGAGAGAGAGAGAGAGAAAGAGAGAGGGAGAGAGAATTGAATTGAATTGAATTGAGAGAATAGATAGGGAGAGAGAGAGAGAATAGATAGGGAGAGGGAGAGAGAGAATAGATAGGGAGAGAGAGAGAGGGAGAGGGGGAGAGAGAGAGAGAGAATAGATAGGGAGAGAATAGATAGGGAGAGAGGGAGAAAGAGAGAGAGAGAGAAAGAGAGAGGGAGAGAGAATAGATAGGGAGAGGGAGAGAAAGAAAGAGACAGACAGAGAGAGGTAGAATGCCGTCTCATGTGATTGCTGCGAGACATTCCTTCATGGAAGAAACACAGTGGCAGTGTCTAAAATGTTCCCCTATTCTCTATGACGTGCACTACATGGCCCCCTATTCTCTATGACGTGCACTACATGGCCCCCTATTCTCTGTACAGTGCACTACATGGCCCCCTATTCTCTATGACGTGCACTACATGGCCCCCTATTCTCTATGACGTGCACTACATGGCCCCCTATTCTCTATACAGTGCACTACATGGCCCCCTATTCTCTATACAGTGCAATACATGGCCCCCTAGTCTCTAAACAGTGCACTACATGGCCCCCTATTCTCTATACAGTGCACTACATGGCCCCCTATTCTCTATACAGTGCACTACATGGCCCCCTATTCTCTATACAGTGCAATACATGGCCCCCTAGTCTCTAAACAGTGCACAGTAGCATATGTCTCTGGTCAGATTTGTCTCTTTTGTATCTCAGTACATGTTAAAGACAGATGATTCCAGTATATACCAGTGAAGACATTTAACAGGAACTCAGTACATGTTAAAGACAGATGATTCCACTATATACCAGTGAAGACATTTGCTGCTCTACACATCATGATGCAACTCAGCAAAATTCTAACTCATTTCACTGATAACTAAGTTGTTGTAATTGTTGGATGATGACAGAAACACTGTGTTGTATCACCCACAGCCAGATGGGAGGACATAAATGATGACATTTCTTTACAGTTTCAGTTCCACAGGGAACTGTCATACCACCTGGCATTATATATTACAATACTTTACTATGTGTCACCGTAATGCTTGTCACTAAATATTTCACCGTAATGCTTGTCACTAAATCTGTGTTTACATCATGTTTAGCATTCATGTCCAGGTACAGGGACCACAATATGTTAGATCAACCATCTGTCACATATAGAGGTTAAACCCTGTATAATATTACCGTAAGAGACAGAGTACACGTTCATAACCCTGCGTTACATTAAAAGGTACAATGCATCTGTCACATATAGAGGTTAAACCCTGTATAATATTACCGTAAGAGACAGAGTACACGTTCATAACCCTGCGTTACATTAAAGGTACAATGCATCTGTCACATATAGAGGTTAAACCCTGTATAATATTACCGTAAGAGACAGAGTACACGTTCATAACCCTGCGTTACATTAAAAGGTACAATGCATCTGTCACATATAGAGGTTAAACCCTGTATAATATTACCGTAAGAGACAGAGTACATTCATAACCCTGCGTTACATTAAAGGTACAATGCATCTGTCACATATAGAGGTTAAACCCTGTATAATATTACCGTAAGAGACAGAGTACACGTTCATAACCCTATGTTACATTAAAGGTACAATGCATCTGTCACATATAGAGGTTAAACCCTGTATAATATTACCGTAAGAGACAGAGTACACGTTCATAACCCTGCGTTACATTAAAGGTACAATGCATCTGTCACATATCGAGGTTAAACCCTGTATAATATTACCGTAAGAGACAGAGTACACGTTCATAACCCTGCATTACATTAAAAGGTACAATGCATCTGTCACATATAGAGGTTAAACCCTGTATAATATTACCGTAAGAGACAGAGTACACGTTCATAACCCTATGTTACATTAAAGGTACAATGCATCTGTCACATATAGAGGTTAAACCCTGTATAATATTACCGTAAGAGACAGAGTACACGTTTATAACCCTGTGTTACATTAAAGGTACAATGCATCTGTCACATATAGAGGTTAAACCCTGTATAATATTACCGTAAGAGACAGAGTACACGTTTATAACCCTGTGTTACATTAAAGGTACAATGCATCTGTCACATATAGAGGTTAAACCCTGTATAATATTACCGTAAGAGACAGAGTACACGTTTATAACCCTGTGTTACATTAAAGGTACAATGCATCTGTCACATATAGAGGTTAAACCCTGTATAATATTACCGTAAGAGACAGAGTACACGTTCATAACCCTGCGTTACATTAAAGGAACAATGCATCTGTTTTTTTTATCTCAATACCAAATTATTTCTGGGTAACAATTAAGTACCTGTGATTGTTTACAATTAAAATTTGAAAACATTAAACAAAAATAGCTTCAGCAAAGAGCAATTTCTCAAGGAAGAATTTAGCTAGGATTCTCTGGGAGTGGTCTGAGTGGGGGAGGGGAAAACTGAAAACTAGCTGTTATTGGCAGAGAGGTTTAGAACTCTCTTTCTTATTGGTCTATTAAGTAATTTACTGATGTCACCAGGCACGCCAAAACCCCAATCTAACCAAAACAGGCTGAAATTTCAGGCGTTCTTTTCAAAACAGCTCTTACACTATGAGGGCATTATCAGAATTTTCTGAGTATTATTCCAACCCCATAGTTTAGATTTATATACAAAACACAGGAAAATCACATTTTTGACTGCACTGGGCCCTTAACGTAAGAGACTGCTCAGAGTGCACCTTGATAACCCTGTATGACAGGGGTGTCAAACATACCCCGCGAGGGGGTCCAAACCGGCCCGTGGGTGGTTTGATAATAAAATAGGGGGGACAGTCAATGGACCTAAAGTGGCAAGAAAAAGTATGTGAACCCTTTGGAATTACCTGGATTTCTGCATAAATTGGTCCTAAAATTTGATCTGATCTTCATCTAAGTCACAACAATAGACAAACACAGTGTGCTTGAACTAATAACACACAAATTATTGTATTTCTCTTGTCTATATTGAATACATAATTTAAACATTCACAGTGTAGGTTGGATGTGAACCCCTTGGCTAATGACTTCTCTAAAAGCTAATTGGAGTCAGGAGTCAGTTAACCTGGAGTCCAATCAATGAGACGAGATTGGAGATGTTGGTTAGAGCTGCCCTGCACTATAAACAACACTCACAAAATGTTAGTTTGCTATTCACAAGAAGCATTGCCTGATGTGAACCATGCCTCAAACAAAAGAGATCTCAGAAGACCTCAGATTAAGAATTGTTGACTTGCATAAAGCTGGAAGGGTTACAAAAGTATCTCTAAAATCCTTGATGTTCATCAGTCCACGGTAAGACACATTGTGGCCGTCCTGCAAAGATGACTGCAAGAGCACAGTGCAGAACGCTCAATGAGGTTAAGACGAATCCTAGAGTGTCAGCTAAAGACGTACAGAAATCTCTGGAATATGATAATATCGCTGTTGACGAGTCTACGATACGTAAAACACTAAACAAGAATGGTGTTCATGGGAGGACACCACGGAAGAAGCCACTGCTGCCCCAAAAACACATTGCTGCACGTCTGAAGTTTGCAAAAGAGCACTTGGATGTTCCACAGCGCTACTGGCAAAATATTCGGTGAACAGATGCAACTACAGATGAGTTGTTTGGAAGGAAAACATACAACATTATGTGGAGAAAAAAAAGGCACAGCACACCAACATCAACCTCATCCCCACTGTAAAGTATGGTGGAGGGAGCATCATGGTTTGGGGCTGCTTTGCTGCCTCAGGGCCTGGACAGCTTGCTATCATCGACGGAAAAATGAATTCCCAAGTTTATCAAGACATTTTGCCGGAGAACGTAACGCCATCTGTCCGCCAATTGAAGCTCAACAGAAGTTAGGTGATGCAACAGAACAACGACCCAAAACACAGAAGTAAATCAACAGAATTGTTTCAACAGAACTAAAAACACGCCTTCTGGAGTGGCCCAGTCAGAGTCCTGACCTCAAACCGATTGAGATGCTGTGGCCTGACCTCAAACCGATTGAGATGCTGTGGCCTGACCTCAACCCGATTGAGATGCTGTGGCCTGACCTCATGAGAGCAGTTCACACCAGAAATCCCAAGAATATTGCTGAACTGAAACAGGTTTGTAAAGAGGAACGGGCCAAAATTCCTATAGAAAAAGTTTTTGTTGAAGTTATTGCTGTCAAAGGAGGGTCAACCAGTTATTAAATCCAAGGGTTCACATACTACTTCCAACCTGCATTGGGGAAAGAGGGATACCTAGTCAGTTGTTCAACTGAAATGTGTCTCTCTGAATCAGAGAGGTGCGGAGGGGGCTGCCTTAATCGACATCCACGTCTTCGCGTCCGTGGAACAGTGTGAATGTTTACACGGTGTGTTCAATTGTTTGTGTGTTATTAGTTCAAGCAGACTGTGTTTGTCTATTGTTGTGACTTAGATGAAGATCAGATCAAATTTTATAACCAATTTATGCAAAAACCCAGATAATTTCAAAAGGTTCACACACTTTTTCTTGCCTCTGTACATACATAGTTTATTGACTGTCCAGCTGGCTAATAATTACTAATTACAATGTATCTACATTCATACGGTTTCTTGACTAGACAGTCAGGGAGCATAGAAAATTCCCCAAAAGATGGATAGAGGACTACTTTTTTGCAAATTTTGAGGAAATAAAATCTAATTTTAGTACGGTCCTCCGGAACTCGTTGAAGATGAAATCGGCCCCTGGGGCAAAATGAGTTTGACATCCCTGCTGTATAATATTAATGTAAGAGACTGTACAGAGTTCACCTTGATAACGCTGTATAACATTACCGTAAGAGACTGTACAGGCGTCACCTTGATAACCCTGCATTACCTTACCGTAAGAGACTGTGTAGAGTTCACCTTGATAACCCTGCATTACCTTACCATAAGAGACTGTGTAGAGTTCACCTTGATAACCCTGCATTACCTTACCGTAAGAGACTGTGTAGAGTTCACCTTGATAACCCTGCTTTACCTTACCGTAAGAGACTGTGTAGAGTTCACCTTGATAACCCTGCAAAGCCTTATCGTAAGAGACTGTGTAGACTTCACCTTGATAACCCTGCATTAGCTGTGTAGAGACTGTGTAGAGTTCACCTGAATAACCCTGCATTACCTTACCGTAAGAGACTGTGTAGACTTCACCTGAATAACCCTGCATTAGCTGTGTAGAGACTGTGTAGAGTTCACCTGAATAACCCTACATTACCTTACCGTAAGAGACTGTGTAGACTTCACCTGAATAACCCTGCATTACCTTACCGTAAGAGACTGTGTAGAGTTCACCTTGATAACCCTGCATTGCCTTACCGTAAGAGACTGTGTAGAGTTCACCTTGATAACCCTGCATTGCCTTACCGTAAGAGACTGTGTAGAGTTCACCTGAATAACCCTGCATTACCTTACCGTAAGAGACTGTGTAGAGTTCACCTTGATAACCCTGCATTACCTTACCGTAAGAGACTGTGTAGAGTTCACTTTGATAACCCTGCATTACCTTACCGTAAGAGACTGTGTAGAGTTCACCTGAATAACCCTGCATTAGCTTACCGTAAGAGACTGTGTAGAGTTCACCTGAATAACCCTGCATTACCTTACCGTAAGAGACTGTGTAGACTTCACCTTGATAACCCTGCATTACCTTACCGTAAGAGACTGTGTAGAGTTCACCTTGATAACCCTGCATTACCTTACCGTAAGAGACTGTGTAGACTTCACCTTGATAACCCTGCATTAGCTTACCGTAAGAGACTGTGTAGACTTCACCTTGATAACCCTGCATTACCTTACCGTAAGAGACTGTGTAGAGTTCACCTGAATAACCCTGCATTACCTTACCGTAAGAGACTGTGTAGAGTTCACCTTGATAACCCTGCTTTACCTTACCGTAAGAGACTGTGTAGAGTTCACCTGAATAACCCTGCATTACCTTACCGTAAGAGACTGTGTAGAGTTCACCTGAATAACCCTGCATTACCTTACCGTAAGAGACTGTGTAGAGTTCACCTGAATAACCCTGCATTACCTTACCGTAAGAGACTGTGTAGAGTTCACCTTGATAACCCTGCTTTACCTTACCGTAAGAGACTGTGTAGAGTTCACCTTGATAATTCTGCATTACCTTACCGTAAGAGACTGTGTAGTGTTGTGATTGCTGTCAGTGAAAGCCAGCTAGTTGCTGTACATCCTTTAAATCAAAGTCAACAACACAGACGGAAACAGACTTTGTTTCAAAGATACATTTAGTATTTTGTTTCGTGAAGCTGAAGAGCAGCGAGGGAAAAACAAAGAGGCAGTTGAAACATACAGTTGAACGTTTATTCAGAAGTCAGTAGTGAATTGGAAACAGTCAATGTTACAGCATTAAAAATCCTATACAATGACAACGTATGATGAAGGCGGGAGTTAGTTGTGTTCACTCCAAAGAAAACACAAACCTTACCAATAGAATCAATGATAGGCAGATTCTCACATACCAATTCTTTACAGTCCCTGTCATTTCAAATATTTTTTTAAAAACTTTTTGTTTTGGATATAAATGAAAACCTGTTAATGTAATGCAATGTTAATACAAAAAAGTAATGATAAATTCCACATAAAAAAATGAAATGAAATAAAATCCTATATACAAACCTCTATACAAAGCGGGAATATGGATAGAAAAAGATAAACCACTGAATAAATTGATGTTTTCTGTAACTATGCATACAAAATATAAACTACGGAATAAAAAGCATGTTTTCTGTTACTATGTGCTCCCAGCTCCTAAGAGCAGGTGGGCGGGGTCAGAATGCTGGTCGTCACTCACCAGCCTGTCTATTGGTCAAAGAGTAAAAGACAGAACCAGAGAACGGTTCATTCACCTGGTTCTGATTCTAAATCCATTTCACTCATTATAATTCTATAGGTGGAACACGATCTCATAGCATGACAAAGGCCTGAACTAAGTGGTACATCAAGAGAGAGATTGCAGAGGGGAAAGAACTTTTTTTTATTTTTATTTTTTTTATCGGTTGTCTTAATGTCATTGTTTATTGTACAATTCCTGAATCGATGGAGGCTTGTTTCCTGGTGGTCTTCGGGGGAGGGGGAGGGGGGGTCTTGCTGGGAAGAGGAGGCGGCAGATGCTGTTAGAAAGAGAATACAGAAATATTAAGCCACGTTTACGAGACATTATAAAGGCTCATACATTCCTTATAACACGTTGTGAAGCTTTATACCCGGATGCTTCAAGTAGAGTAAAGAAAGATGATTATCTTTATCCTGGAAATGAAGCAGGTCATCTCACAACTCAGCAGTTAAAAGATTCCTGAGATTCTGCTGCCAACATACTGACTCAAATCTCCAGCCACTTTAATAATGGGAAAAATTGATGTAATAAATGTATCACTAGCCACCTTAAACTATGCCACTTTATATAATTTTTTACATACCCTACATTACTCATCTCATATGTATATACTGTACTCTATACCGTCTACAGCATCTTGCCTATGCCGTTCGGCCATCGCTCATCCATATATTTTTATGTACATATTGTTATTCCTTCCTTTACACTTGTGTGTATAAGGTAGTTGTTGTGAATTTGTTAGATTACTTGTTAGATATTACTGCACTGTTCGGAACTAGAAGCACAAGCATTTCACCACACTCGCATTAACATCTGCTAACCATGTGTATGTGACCAATAACATCTGTTAACCATGTGTATGTGACCAATAACATCTGTTAACCATGTGTATGTGACCAATAACATCTGCTAACCACGTGTATGTGACCAATAACATCTGCTAACCATGTGTATGTGACCAATAACATCTGCTAACCATGTGTATGTGACCAGTAACATCTGCTAACAGTGTGTATGTGACCAATAACATCTGCTAACCATGTGTATGTGACCAATAACATCTGCTAACCATGTGTATGTGACCAATAACATCTGCTAACCATGTGTATGTAACCAATAACATCTGCTAACCATGTGTATGTGACCAATAACATCTGCTAACCATGTGTATGTGACCAATAACATCTGCTAACCATGTGTATGTGACCAATAACATCTGCTAACCATGTGTATGTGACCAATAACATCTGCTTACCATGTGTATGTGACCAATAACATCTGCTAACCATGTGTATGTGACCAATAACATCTGCTAACCATGTGTATGTGACCAATAACATCTGCTAACCATGTGTATGTGACCAATAACATCTGCTAACCATGTGTATGTACCCAATAACATCTGCTAACCATGTGTATGTGACCAATAACATCTGATAACCATGTGACCAATAACATCTGCTAACCATGTGACCAATAACATCTGCTAACCATGTGTATGTGACCAATAACATCTGCTAACCATGTGTATGTAACCAATAACATCTGCTAACCATGTGTATGTGACCAATAACATCTGCTAACCATGTGTATGTGACCAATAACATCTGCTAACCATGTGTATGTGACCAATAACATCTGCTAACCATGTGTATGTGACCAATAACATCTGCTTACCATGTGTATGTGACCAATAACATCTGCTAACCATGTGTATGTGACCAATAACATCTGCTAACCATGTGTATGTGACCAATAACATCTGCTAACCATGTGTATGTGACCAATAACATCTGCTAACCATGTGTATGTGACCAGTAACATCTGCTTACCATGTGTATGTGACCAATAACATCTGCTAACCATGTGTATGTGACCAATAACATCTGCTTACCATGTGTATGTGACCAATATGACTTGATTTGAGATTCTGTAATAGGCTCCAGATATATAAATCAATACTCAGAACTGAACCTCCCCAGGGATTCATCTTCAACATAATATTTCAGCAGGAAATCTCCTTTCGAAAGATTTAGCCTTCGAGGATTGAGGCGGATGATTCAAGCACTTTGAGTGAAACTACAATCCAAGTTAATTCCAGTGTTTTTTACTCAGTCATGACTCATCTAATTAATTCCAGCGTTCAACACCTGTCGTGTCCAAGGCAGTGACTGAAAATAAATAAAACACTGTAAAAAGCACACCTGAACTTCTGAAACGTACGCAACAGTGAGGTTTTCACAATGACATCTAGTAACAATGACATCTAGTAACAATGACATCTAGTAACAATGACATCTAGTAACTATGACATCTAGTAACTATGACATCTAGTAACAATGACATCTAGTAACAATGACATCTAGTAACAATGACGTCTAGTAACAATGACATCTAGTAACAATGACATCTAGTAACAATGACATCTAGTAACAATGACATCTAGTAACAATGACATCTAGTAACAATGACGTCTAGTAACAATGACATCTAGTAACAATGACATCTAGTAACAATGACGTCTAGTAACAATGACGTCTAGTAACAATGACGTCTAGTAACAATGACATCTAGTAACAATGACATCTAGTAACAATGACATCTAGTAACAATGACATCTAGTAACAATGACATCTAGTAACAATGACGTCTAGTAACAATGACATCTAGTAACAATGACATCTAGTAACAATGACATCTAGTAACAATGACGTCTAGTAACAATGACGTCTAGTAACAATGACATCTAGTAACAATGACATCTAGTAACAATGACATCTAGTAACAATGACGTCTAGTAACAATGACATCTAGTAACAATGACGTCTAGTAACAATGACATCTAGTAACAATGACATCTAGTAACTATGACATCTAGTAACAATGACATCTAGTAACAATGACATCTAGTAACAATGACATCTAGTAACAATGACGTCTAGTAACAATGACATCTAGTAACAATGACGTCTAGTAACAATGACATCTAGTAACAATGACGTCTAGTAACAATGACATCTAGTAACAATGACATCTAGTAACAATGACATCTAGTAACAATGACATCTAGTAACAATGACATCTAGTAACAATGACGTCTAGTAACAATGACATCTAGTAACAATGACGTCTAGTAACAATGACATCTAGTAACAATGACATCTAGTAACAATGACATCTAGTAACAATGACGTCTAGTAACAATGACATCTAGTAACAATGACGTCTAGTAACAATGACGTCTAGTAACAATGACATCTAGTAACAATGACATCTAGTAACAATGACATCTAGTAACAATGACATCTAGTAACAATGACATCTAGTAACAATGACGTCTAGTAACAATGACATCTAGTAACA